>NC_089803.1:20569785-20627285 GCF_029633855.1 Hoplias malabaricus | reverse complement strand
CTGCCCACAGGTGTGAGTGTGTGAAACTGTCCACAGGTGTGAGTGTGTGAAACTGTCCACAGGTGTGAGTGTGTGAAACTGTCCACAGGTGTGAGTGTGTGAAACTGTCCACGGGTGTGAGTGTGTGAAACTGCCCACAGGTGTGAGTGTGTGAAACTGTCCACAGGTGTGAGTGTGTGAAACTGTCCACAGGTGTGAGTGTGTGAAACTGTCCACAGGTGTGAGTGTGAGAAACTGTCCATAGGTGTGAGTGTGTGAAACTGCCCACAGGTGTGAGTAAGTGCTTTGTGGGTGGAGCTTAAATATTCTCATCTATTGGGATGGGTGTGTTTGCCACCTTGCCCCGGGTAGTCTTTCAGCCCCTCTCTAAGTTTATCCCAATGAAGCGCCTGGAGACACAGCAGTATAAATAAACAATCAGTTGGTGATTTTAAGTGTTATTTGGGAAATGAAGTGTGTGTGTGTGTGTCTGTGTGTGCGTGTTTGTGTGTGTGAGAGAGAGAGAGAGAGAGAGAGAGAGAGAGTTAGGGTTCAGGGTTTACACAGAATAGTCGACTTTACTGCTTATTGATTATGCTTTAGGCTTGATGTCAATTAACCGTTGGTCATGTGAATGTGACGCTAACACAGGTGCCTCAAAAAAGAAAAGAGGTGAGAAACATAGTGATTTCAGGGTCCATACCTCAGGTTTCCTGAAGGTTAATGCAATCCAGGGCTCATTGGAAAAGGGCATGCCATGCTCTACTGAGTAGTTTGCCTTTGTTATGCATTTTTAAAGTTGGAATGAGTCACTTGCAAACATTCCCTTCTGGAGTGGTTTTATTAATGTCATCATCAGAACTGGGCTTGTAACCGGAAGGTTGACGGTTCGATCCTTGGGTCATGACAGTTCAAGGCGACGGGGTTAGAGCAAGGCTACAGACTGCATTATGGAAATGAAGATGAAGCCAGAGGATAATGGTGTTACATAAAATATGTTCTGAGTTCACTGTAAGAGGCTGGTAGGAAGAAAATCAGTCATTAGAGAAGGTGGCGAGGGTGTGTCCTCAGTGTGAACTACACCTGTGTTTATAATGTGCTTTCTAACATGTTTCCAAACCTGTCTACACAGACAGCCATTTACCTCACAGTGTACACGCTCGAGACATGTTGACTGTCCCAATTCTTAGATACCTTAAATATGCTGCCTACTGAGAAGCTTACCTCAGTTGTGGAGGCAATCCCATGATGCAACACAAGCACAAACAGACTGTCTATTACACTCTCTATAACTCTATAACTGCTGAGGTAAGTAAACACCGGTCATGTGCAGTGGGCAGGAACAAGCCGTGAGCCCATCACTCTCTAACCAAAGTGTGCTTAAGTGCACTTATTATTGGGGGGCATTGTGGGACTGTTATGGCTCAAGTGAATTATCTGCACTGTTTTCAGACATCGCCCCAAATCTAGTGCACTGTGTAGTGAATAGAGCCCAGTTTTGGACACAGACTATAATTAAGAGCGTTATAATAAAGACCCCAGAAGCAGGTCTCTTTCTCATTTACCAAAGCGTGCTATGCCTAAGCTCGGTTTTAAACAGCTGATGATGTAAAAAGGAGAGGCTGATGTAAGTCAAGTCTCTGAGAAATTAAAGGGACACAGTGAAACCCACCGTATCTGGTTATAGTTAAGAGTTGCAATTAACCTCTGTATCTGTTCCATCAAAACAGTACAAGACCCAGAGGAAGCACACCACAGTTTGTCACTGGCCTATTCAAACCGGCCGGAGGCCCTGTAGAGGATTTTGCAATGGCCACACAGCTCATGAACTCTTGAACCTACGAATTAATGGATAAATGGATGACGTGTGGCTAAGAAGAGGATAAAACACTACCTACGGTCATCAGATGAGGCCATGATAACTCATTTCTTTAAAGCCTACGACTGAGGGATTACAAATAGAGCCTCTGACGTAGCGTCATCTACAGTGTATCTGCACCCAGCAGGAGGGTATGGTGCACGCTAAATGTCAAAGCAGAAAAGGCCATGTAGACCTACTGCTGCCTGCCAAATGGTGCTTTCCCAGAACGCAATACCCGGCTGTGTTCATTTCCCAGAAAACACATCAAAATCGCATCATACTCCGACAAGCTACAACAGCTAGATTCCTACACACTCCTTAAATCAAGTCTTAAAGCAGTACTCATAGGATCTCCACCCCGAATCCTGAAACCAAAAAAGACTGAGGCATCTGCACATGATTTTAAAGCCAAAAGTGTTGGCTTGATCTGTGAGGCAGTGCAAGTGTAATCTCAGATATACCTTTAGAGTCTTAGAAGTATTTGTGGTCCAGAGCGAATCTACCGAATCCAAAGCTGTGAAGACCTTTAAACATCCAGAAATGTGGGCAGGAAGAGTGAAGAAAGAGTGCTATCTCATCCCTCAACATCCACGGCTGAGGGCAACCAACTTGGTGTGTTTAGATGCTTACTGCCCAACACCTGCAGGTTTCACTGTGTAACTGCAGTTGTAATTGAACTAAATATTATAGTACATTAAGCATTCATTTGGAGTACATTAGGTAGCTGTGAAAATGTGTGTCAGGACGGGTTTCTCACGACTGATCTGCGGATTGATCAATGCACACTCATGCTCTACACTTTCTGGAGGAGAAGCCGTATTTTCACACTGCACGTATTAACATCCATTCAGCTGCAGACGCAGGGCACGCTGCCGCTGATTGGGTTTCATTCATGGGAACAGCACCCCATTCATCAAGTGCAGCATGTGTGTGTACCTGGAATTTACTACATTGTGGGGACCAAAACCTGATTTCACACTGAAATTGTGGGGAGTTGTCTTTCTTGTGGGGACCCCCCACAGGTCCCCACATGTATATCATTACATTTTAAAGGAAAGACATGTTTTAAGGTTTAAGATTCGAGTTAGGGTTAGGGTTAATCTAGTAGCACTTACTGAAAAGTTAGTGGTAAGTCGTTAAGAAATAAGTGGAAGTTTATGTAATGTCCCCACAATTCTCAGATACATGATTGTGTGTGTGTGTGTGTGTCAGAGAGAGAGAGAGAGACTGTGTGAGTGTGAATATCACCGTGTTAGTTTGGCTTTGTTATATTGTGTGTATGGAGCAGATATATAATGGATGTGATTAGTGAGTGTTGATCTGGATGTGTTATGTATCACGTTGTGTTGTAGTGAGTGTGTTTTCCCTCACGGTGTGTGTGAGACAGATTGGGGGTAATTGGTCTGTATTGTTGGGGCTTAGGCTGATGTGCCATGTGTCAAAGTGTAGCTCTATATCCTGCCATTACTGATAAAGCGCCACTGTGGAGTGATCACTCAGAAACGAGTGGATAATGGCAGCGTCGTCCCCTCCACAGCTCTGGGGAACAAGAGCAGATCTATGGAGAGAAACAAGAGCTTGAGTTGTGGGTGTGTGTTGGGGTGTCAGAGACCACCCATTATGTGTTTCTTTTCCAGTCAAAACAGCCAAAAACTGGGACTCCTATCAAACACGCAGGGGCTGGTAGACCAAAACCTAACTCTCTGATAACAGCAGAAACAGCAGGTGTTACTGTCCATCCTTCAACTAGGAGAAGACAACTCAATCTCATGGGTCTGAAAGGATGTGCAGCTGTCAATAAGCTATTACTGAGAAATGGAAATAGACAGAGAGTAAGAAAGAAGCTGCCTGTGTTCTCAAAGCAATGAACTGATTGGCCCAGTGAGCTTAATGTCAATGAATGTGTGTGGGATTACACACATGAGGCTTCTACTAAACCTCTGAACTCTGGAGGTGTGGTAAAGAACTTGAACTTTTCAAGAGGTCTGAAAGCAGGGATGAGAGAGGGTGTTTTGTTAGCGTGATATATATTATGTACACATTCACATCAAGTTCAAGCTTAAAAATATATTTGTCATTCGACTTGCCAACAGATAATTTATACACACACACCTACACATTTATAGACCTGCCTTTTAGGGCCACATGTTAACACATGAAAGTTAAAGAGTCTTAGTTATTTAAAGATTTAAAGTCGTAAAATTTAAAGAATTATTCATGCATTCATTCAATCATTCATTATCTCTAACCCTTATCCAATTCAGGGTCGCGGTGGGTCCAGAGCCTACCTGGAATCATTGGGTGCAAGGCGGGAATACACCCTGGAGGGGGCGCCAGTCCTTCACAGGGCAACACACACACTCACACATTCACTCACACCTACAGACACTTTTTGAGTCGCAAATCCACCTACCAACATGTATTTTTGGCCTGTGGGAGGAAACCAGAGCACCTGAGGAAACCCACGCTGACACAGGGAGAACACACCAACTCCTCACAGACAGTCACCCGGAGGAAACCCACGCAGACACAGGGAGAACACACCAACTCCTCACAGACAGTCACCCGGAGGAAACCCACGCAGACACAGGGAGAACACACCACACTCCTCACAGACAGTCACCTGGAGGAAACGCACGCACACACAGGGAGAACACACCAACTCCTCACAGACAGTCACCTGGAGCAGGAATCGAACCCACAACCTCCAGGTCCCTGGAGCTGTGTGACTGCGACACTACCTGCTGCACCACTGTGCCACCCTTCAAAGAATTAATGATGGTATATTTCAAACACAATGTTTAAAATCAAATCAAATTTTTGTATAGTGCTTTTTACAATTGATGATGTCACAAAGCAGTTTCACAAAATTCCAGTAAAGATAAAGTTTTAACATAAACCCAGTGACCCCCAGGTGAGCAAGGCCAGGGCCGACAGCAGGAAGAAAAAAACTCCCTTAGAGCTGAATAAGAAACCTTGGGAGGAATCAACGCTCACAAAGGGGGACCTACCCTCCTACATACAAATTATTGACAAAAGGTCACTGACCCTACATAGCTCTGCTCAGTGAAAGAACTGGATTCCCAGACTCCGAACTCCAATAGTAAAAACACATCGCATCACATTGAAAAACTGCATTACATTTGATCAGAAAACCCCACTGCATACCTGAAAAACACACTTTCCGATCAAATTTAAGGTTCGTTTTTAATAAAAGTGGATTTTAGCATTTTTACTATCCTTTTACCACCCTTCCTGCTGACCCTACATCTATAACTAAAATGTGCAATAACGTTTTAGTGTAATGAGTCTAGTGCTTTTGGAGATTCAGTGTGAGTAGCTTTCTTGTATTTTATTTTTTATAGAAATTTCTCTTCCTGTAGCTCATCTGTTGATGCACAGTGTGTGTTGGTCGTGCTCTAGTCCTTCATCTGTGGACCCCGGAACGCTGTCGGCTGGATATGTTTAGGTTGGTGGGCTATTCTCAGTCCAGCAAATTTGGTCAGTAATCTCTCTAGACCAGGGGTCCCTTAGTTCACTTACATTATGATCAAACACTGTCAACTCTGTTAGACAAATTCCACTTAGTTGTTCCACCCTGTAGATGCAAATTCAGACACTGTTTAGCTGTGACACTGAAGGCTTTAAAAGCTCCAGCAGCACTGCTGTGTCTGATCCACTTGTGCCAGCACAATCAATAATGTATTTGGTAAATTTTAGAGAGGATTTTCATTATTAAACAAAACTCCCAACAAAGATAAAGAAGAGAATGATCATAATCTCAAAAGACAGCAGCTAAATCCAGTGTGTTATTACAGTCAACTTTGTTATTAGAAATCACACAGCTAATGTACAAAGACATGTTTTATGACTGAGGTCTGTGCTATAAGCCAAACATCAAAAGAGAGTAGAATTCCAAGCCAAATTACCCTGAGGGGAATGTGTTTTCCACGAGTTATTTTACTTAAAAGCCTGTCTTTATGAATGGAACTGGATTCCAAACAGAAAATTGCTGTTTTGAGGTGTAGTCTTCAACAGAATTCTGTGTGTAAAGCTGCACTTAAGCATTTAGTCGTGATCTGGCATTCAGCCTGAAGACAACGTTTTTCTGAGAAACTGAAAGGATGAGACGCATGAGAAAGCAACAAGATGGAGGAAACCTGGGCGGGTGAGTTCCTGAGTTGCGTGAAGAGTAAGTAAGGGTAACTGTAAATTCATTTATCCATTCAGTCATTCATCCATTCATATTCTGAAACTGCTTTATTCAGGGTCCCAGTGGATCTACCCCAAATCATTGGGCACAAGGCAGGAGCACACACTGCACAGAGCACCAGTACACCACACACTCATGCGATCACTCATGGGCTATTTCACACAGCCAGTCCACCTACCAACATGTAACATGCTTTTGGACTGTTGCACCTGGAGGAAACCAACAGAGATACAGGGAGAACATCCCAAACCCTTCACACACAGGGACCTATAGTAGGAACTGAATTGTGGTGGTGATGTGCAAATCATAAAACCTGCAAATGTTGCTGGCATCAAATTAAAAATGTGAATACGTTTTGCAAGAAACAAACTCTCCATTTCAACATTTGAAATAAACAACATTTACTTTTTTTTCCAATTAAATACAGGGTTTAAATGATTTGCAAATAATTGCATTCTATATTTAGGCTTCAAGCACCCTATTGTTTTTGTATTGTTCTCCTGTAAACCTCATTGTACAGAAGAGACCATGGGTCATACAGACACCACATTGAGAGGGTAGATGTAGATTGTGTGCATCTTGGTGGGCAACAAAAATGACACTTATTGGCCTTATGGTGGCGCTATAGCGAAGCGCAAAGCGCTGAGGTCCGTATCACCTCCCACGTGTAACATTTTTTTCCCTGATTCCCCAAGTCAGACCTAAAAAAAATGCCTCAAGAACCTATAGGCTCCACGCACTTAGATTTTGGGTTGATTTGCATAATATGCAAAATCACACATTTCTGAGCACAAACTAGTACCTGGAAATTTGCCTAATATGAACATATTTTTATTTACGTTTGTGGAAAGCACCTAAGGGGTTAAGATGAAGAAGATGATGAAGAAGAACAAGAAGAACAAGAAGAAGAAGAAGAAGAAGAAGAAGGAGGAGGAGGAGGAGGAGGAGGAGAAGAAGAACAAGAAGAAAGGAAGAAGAAGGAGGAGGAGGAGAAGAAGAAGAAGAAGAAGAAGAAGAAGAAGAAGAAGAAGAAGAAGGAGGAGAAGGAGGAGAAGAAGAAGAAAGAGGAGAAGAAGAAGAAGAAGAAGAAGAAGAAGAAGAAGAAGAAGAAGAAGAAGAAAACGAAGAAGAAGGAGGAGGAGGAGAAGAAGAAGAAGCAGAAGAAGAAGAAGAAAAAGAAGAAGAAGCAGGAGGAGGAGAAGAAGAAGAAGCAGAAGAAGAAGAAGAAGAAGAAGGAGGAGGAGGAGAAGAAGAAGAAGCAGAAGAAGAAGAAGATGAAGAAGAAGAAGGAAAAATGAGAAAGACATTTCGTTTGTGCTTAATATATAATTTATTAACCCACAGCAATCAAGTGAAAATGCAAGTTGAAATGCAACATTAATCAAGAAACCTCAGTCTTTCAAAAACCTATTTCCAAGAATATGATTTTGATATAATAGTATAGAAGAAAAACCATAACTGACACAATCTTTTCTCTGGTTCCCACCGCTCTGTCGGGTCTAGTTTGCTCACTCAGTTTTGAGACAGAGGCATTACCTCTGCAAATATTTAAGGCTTTATCTCGTCAAATATTTGATGCATTTTCACTCTAAACAGCCCTGCTGAAGTCAAACTGATCATATCCTTAAACTGCCATCTTGTGTCCCTGAGGGGTTACAGACATTCATAAAACTGCTTTCTGAAAAGTGGGGACATTGTGTAAAATGCAGTTAAACCATGAACCCGTGATGTGTTCATTCTCTTGAAACTTTATTTATCTGACACAAGCACAGAGAGATGATTTCTAATGTTGTCAATGACTGACTTGATATAAACACTGAGGGTTTGATGCTTGCAACCAACTCCAAACTCCTGGGACAGGGGGATGATTACCACTGTGTCACATCACCTTAGTGACATGATTTAGTCAGGAAATGAGACACATTCTGTTGTAGTTTTGTAAACTCGCTGCCTCTGGAGACACACACACTCTGTGTCTATGAAGCCACACTATTGTAGCACATGCAGATTAAGGCCTGTCATCGTCTTACTGAAATAGACATGGACTTCCCAGGTAGACTGTGCTGAAAAAGCTGTGATCATATCATCTTCATCTTCATCTGCGTTAGGAATTTTTACAGTGCTTTTTTATTTTTTACTCTGAGATCTAGCTGTTGGTAAAAGTGTTGGTAAATGTAAAGATGGTATAAATGTGTGTTATGGTCAAGATCCCGTATGAACATTTTTGGAACAAATTGCAGGCATCACATTCAGAATGAGTGCAAACTTAATTTATAAATGATTCACCACTGCCTTTCAGACAGACTCTAAATTAGTAATAAATCTATATTTACACACAGATGTCTTCATGGAAAATGTTGCTTCCTCTTGAAGATTTAAAATTGCTGTGTACAGGTGTGTGTGTTTCTTCTAAATATATAAGCATCCGGTTCTGCTCTAAATATAACTTCTGAATGCGTGTGTGTGCTAGCTACAGGTTGGGCTGCATTGTTCTGAAGATTGCTGGTTTTGTAGCTGTCATCATCTCCATGATGTATTGTTAGTGTCACCATCTCACATCCTGATGTCACTCTGAAATGAATCTCACAATTACCCAGATGTGTGATTCAAACAAGCACAAAAGATATGTCCATACATCCACATACATACAGATAGATAGATAGATAGATAGATAGATAGATAGATAGATAGACAGACAGACAGACAGACAGACAGACAGATAGACAGATAGATAGATAGATAGATAGACAGGTGCCTGAAGAGTCCGGTTCTCTCTATATCGTTTTGCTCTTTACTCATAGACCTTATTTTCCTTAAGTAAATAAGTCATTTTCTAAAGTTCCAAAACGAGACAAGTTTAAATGAACATTTCAATGCACAGAAACATCCATCCATCCATTACCTGTAACCGCTTATCCAATTTTAGGGTCGCGGGGGGTCCAGAGCCTACCTGGAATCATCGGGCGCAAGGCGGGAATACACCCTGGAGGGGACGCCAGTCCTTCACAGGGCTGCACAGAAACAGCCATTCAGCGTTGTTGTTAGACAAAGGGACAATGTACACTACACCACCAAAAGTGTTCGCTACTCTGCCTTCACACACTTATGAACTTGAGTAACATCCCATTCTCAATCCACAGGGTTAATATGAGCTATAACAGTTTCAGCTCTTCTGGGACAGCTTACCACAAGGTTTAGGAATTTTTGACCATTCCTCCAGAAGATCATTTGTGAGGTCACACAAGACCCTGGCTCAGTCTCAGCTCTAAATCCCGAAGGTGTTCTATTGTCAGTCAAGTTCTTCCACAACAAACTCACTCATCCATGTCTTTAAGGACCTTGCTTTGTGCACTGGTGCGCAGTCATGTTGGTACAGGAAGGGGCCATCCCAAAACTGTTCATGCATCAGAGTGCCAGATGTAGAAGTGTGATTCGTCACTTCAGAGAACACATATCCACTGCTCTAGATTACAGTACTTCACACTGTACTGCGTTAAGGATTGAACTTGTTGCACAGGTGGAATCCTATCACAGTACCACACTGGAATTCACTGATCTCCTGAGAGTGACCCATTCTTTTACAAACGATTGTGAAAGCAGTCTGCATGTCTAGGTGCCTAGTTTTATCCACCTGTGGCCATGGAAGTGATTGAACTAATTGAGTTGAGTTAATACGTTTGGCAGTACAGTCTATGGCTATAAGGAATGAACTTGACTTTAAATTAAATAAAAAAAACAGAGAGGTGGTCTTTGTTGTCTGCATTTTGCACCGGTGCATTGTAATGGAGATAAAAATCGACATGGAAAATCTGATAATCCCCTGTGTAAATGAAACATGAATGTAAATATGTTGCATATTGGCATCACTGACGTCAGGCATGAGGTCCAGAGGCCACGGCTGGCTGAACATGTTTAGCTCAGTGGCTTCAGCCCTGCCCTCAGGCAAGGAGAAAAGCATTAATTCATTTTCTGTCAGATCTTATCAAAAGAGAGGCTCATCTGCAGGCCTCCGAGGCGGCACTGATCACAAACGAGTGGGAGAAACGGAGAGAGATGAAAAGCACTGAGGAAAGGGTTCTCAAAACGGAATGATCTGAATCTAATGAATTTTGTTCTAGAAGAAACAATGGCCCGCAGACACACTAGAGACTAACCGTTTCACGCAGCGGAGTGTTTATCTCAATCCACAAACCTCATCTGCATATTTTGCTGCCCCCCTCCAATCCCCACCCCACATCCAACATCCAATCTTTGCTTTATTTGCATCATTCTCTTTTGTTTTTGTTCCACGCCAAGGGATTAAAAGCTTCAGGCAACAAAAGAGGAAACGCTAGCAACTGTCTGTAGAAGAATCTCGCTTATTTCTTAAACCAGCTGCTCTGTTCATGTAGCCTGAGGCTTATTACATAGTAATTACATGGATCAACATATGTATTACTATGTTCTAAAGAAAGCTTAAAACCGAAGACAGGATGAGAGTCAATAGAAGGTTAAATTCCACCCCCAAATAATAAAAACACAGCCAGGAATCAAAATGAATTAGCATTCCATCACAGCACTGCCTTTAACCCACTCCCTCGGGGCATTTAAAGCTGTAATGATTAGTACACTCATCAGCTCTTTATGAATATGCAAAAGATGTCGCTGGGAAAGCCAGTGCGTCATAACCATGGGTAGATAGGAGAGGCCACAGGGAGAGAGAGAGACAGAGAGAGAGAGACTGACGCCCACCAGAAGCACCTGACCCTGCGGCTAACGTCACATTTTCTGAAGCACAGATAAACAACAGACACCACAGAGTGACCAATAAAGAGAGAACGGACACTTAGGAAGGTGACCTGTTTCACTTGGAGATGTGGATCTCTGTGTCCTGCTGCTGTAAACGCTCTTCACAACAACAACACAATAACTTTGTGTGGAACTGATTCTGTGAGCAGTAAACAGGACCCCTGGGAAGGGACATTTAAATCAATTTCTTAAAATGTGCAGACCCTTCAGACATCGGCTCCCCACTCTTCCAAATCTAATCATGTCATTGCTTTGCTTGTTACTGAATAATAAACCCATGCAGGTGTATGGAAGAGTTCAGAGCTAAAGCCAAATATTGCATCAATCAGTGAGCATGCTTGTGAGTATGTCTATGTGAGTATGTAAAACAGTGAAACGGAATGAGAATGAGTGAGTATGTGAGTGAGAGAGTGAATGACAGCAGGAGTGAGTCCCTAGCCAGTTACATTAGTTTATAACAGTAGAGCTCAATCAGAACTATGCCATTTCCCCTACAGCAGTTTACAGCACTGTTTCTGTTATGTGTCTTCAGGTATGAAGCAGAGAGTGAAACTCTGTGGCTGTAAAAGTGCCAGAAATCATAACCAATCACAACACAGGAATGTTGGGAATGCCTGGGCTGCTTCTCTGTGGTGCTCTTGTATTGACTCCAGCAGACTCAAGACACAAAGGGGAGTTATTATGGGATTGATATTTATGTGATGAACTGAAGCAGGTAAGTAGCATCACAGCGAAACAAAGGCCAACGTAGACAACTCTGGAGAAGTATTGTTCTCACAGCAAAACAACAAACAGGATGTTCCTTGTTTAGTTGTGTAGCACTTTTGCTCTGCGTTTACTTTCAAGTCAGTCCCACCTTAAGTAAAGTTACAGTTAAAGTTACAGTTACAGCAAAACAGAAGTCAGTATTACCCACCTTTGGAGCAGGAATAGAGCAACGTCCTCATCTCTTTTCAAGTTTTTCAAAGTTTGGAGTTCACGCCACCGTTCAAATGCCTCTGGATGCCGTTTCTCTGCCATTTGTCCAGTGTGAGAGAAGAGACACAGAACAGAGAGCTAGCACATGGTGAGGAAACATCCTCGCCAAATTGTATTGGATTAAAATCATGAACATCGCCTTTAACGGTGGTGATATGTATACGTAGGCTATACCTTTACTCTGTTGTATCAGTCATGAGTCATGTTTTTCACAGTCGTCATGTTCTGTGATTTGCATTAGGTGCAGTGTCAGATGAAATGTGGGTGGGGGCAGGGGTAGGGGCTAAATATATAAATAATGTTGCAGTAAGGCCACCTGCTGTACTTTCCTCGTGTTTCAATTAGGCTCAGACAGCTGTGGACAAAGGCCTTCTCTCTGGAGCTTCATCCTGCAGACCTCCCCCTCCTCCCAGCAGCTGCGCACAATACACCAGCGGTCGAAAATTACCTTTACAACAGGAAGCGCTTCATCAAAGACACCCGCTGGCTCTCCTGTGTGTGTGTGTGTCACCTGCTAACGTATTGCCAAAGCTGCAAAGAGAGTGACAGACTCCCTGGGGTTCAGGAAACGTGAGCAATATTTGCACGCTCACACACACACACACATATAAACAAACACACACTGTTCCTCTGCTCAGTTGCCATCTTTTAGACACTGATAAAATCAATAGTAGCTAAAAGCAAGGTTCACGTTATAAACAAGGAATATTGGACTGAAATATTGAATGCCTTCTCTGTCGCTTCCGCTCTTTCTGTACATCTATTGTCAGGAGATCAATGGTCTGGGCTCATTCCAGCTGGAACTCGAACTATTCTACTGGAATATTTTTATAAGGCGCCAATAGATTTGGACAAATGTCCGTTCTGAAAAGAGTTCATCCCTAAAATAAACACACACAAACACACAACAAAAACAACAAACCTGTTATAATTTCAATTTAGTTGGCATTCCCTTTCCCAGTGCTACACTGTTTACTACATATAAAAGATTCCAAACAACGTCAAAGCTTTCCTCTTCAGAGACAGGAGAGAACTTCTGAATTTGGACCTGTTTTGAGGAAAGATCAGGACAACCACAGAGCAGATCTGATTTGGGTCGAGGATCACCCTCAGTGCTGCAGTGACAGTGAGTGGTTTAAAAACTCCAGTAGCACTGCTGTGTCTGATCCACTCACACCAACACCCCTCAATCATACCTGCTCTGTGGAGGTCCTGGAGGGTAAAAGTGGTAAATGAAGGATTCAGAGCAACAGAAGAAATACAGCTTGTAATTGGAGAACTACAAAAGAAGGTGGTTTTGGCTGCTATACGTCCTTTGATGACAATTTTATACATTAAAAAATGAATAAATAAACTGCGAATGAAACAGGGCAATTAAAGGCAATTTTCTGCTAGCTCCAGTCATCCTCCCAGGGCCAGCTTCAGCCAGCTTCCAACAGGCCCCATTTCAACAGCCCTTGCCCATGGCATTGCTCAAAGAACTCTGTTTGGCAGGCGTTATGTAAGAGTGTAGGCCTGGAACCAGCTTCTCCAGAGCAGCTTGTACTGCCAATAACTTTCTACAGAAGGCAGCTGCAGGCAGTTCAACACCTGTGTCACCAGTGGGTGCTCTCCAAAGTAGCCAGACTCACCCATCCGGACAGTTTAGATATGGTAGAACTGGATGCTGTGCGTCCAAAATTGCACATTCCTAATCAAAGCATACTTTAAGGTGCCCCTGGCGTATTGAAACTGAAACTTTGCAGGGGAGGTGAGTTTATTTAATTTCCAACACCGTTTGGAGCAGAGTAAGCTCAGTTTATCTCTGGAAGAGCTGTTCACTGGTCATCCAACCACTTCCCTGGCACTTACTTTCCCTCATCTGTTTATTACCTTCAACTTACACAGGAAAGCATCTCCTTTCATAAGATCCTCAAAGACACAGCCAGAGTCTGACGCAGTAAGTAAGCCTTTATTTGCCCCCTTCCTGATCTTCTACTGCTTCCAGTGTAAATCTAAATATTTGTTATTAATTGTAAATTGAGAAATGGGATGCTCTGGAGACATTGCACATGTGCAGTCCAAGACCGTAAGAATGGGATGTTGTTGGTCATTTTTAAATACTGCACAAGGAGATAAGACGTCAGTCACCATTTGACGAGAGCCAGGGACCCCACTCTTCGAACAGTGAAGGCCAGTGGAAGCTGGTTCCACCATCTGGGAGCCAGGTTCGAGAGAAGTCTTAAAGAAAGGTGGTTCACACTGTTCTTGAAGCTCAGATCACTTGAGGTACAGGTTTTGAATGTGGCTATTGTGTGGTGAGAGCCTGATCCATTCCTGGCTGTGTATCTGAGCATCAAGGTCTTAAATCTGATGTGAGCAGCTATTGGAAGCCAGTAAATATAATGTAGTAGGGGGAGTACATTATGCTAATGTCAGTAAGTTTCAAAATTATTTTAATAGTAATCTATATATTTTTTTCATTCATTATCTGTAACCGCTTATCCAGTTCAGGGTCGCGGTGGGTCTAGAGCCTACCTGGAATCATTGGGCACAAGGCAGGAATACACCCAGGTGGGGGCGCCAGTCCTTCACAGGGCAACACACACACTCACACATTCACTCACTCACACCTACGGACACTTTTGAGGGAGGAAACCTTTGTGGGAGGAAACCTGAGCACCCAGAGGAAACCCACGCAGACACAGGGAGAACACACCACACTCCTCACAGACAGTCACCCAGAGGAAACCCACGCAGACACAGGGAGAACACACCACACTCCACATAGTCAGTCACCCGGAGGAAACCCAGGCAGACACAGGGAGAACACACCAAACTCCTCACAGATAGTCACCCGGAGGAAACCCACACGGGCACGGGGAGAACACACCACACTCCTCACAGACAATCACCCGGAGGAAACCCACGCAGACACAGGGAGAACACACCACACTCCTCACAGATAGTCACCCGGAGGAAACCCACACGGACATGGGGAGAACACACCACACTCCTCACAGACAGTCACCCAGAGGAAACCCACTCAGACACAGGGAGAACACACCACACTCCTCACAGACAGTCACCCGGAGGAAAACCACACGGACACAGGGAGAACACACCACACTCCTCACAGACAGTCACCCGGAGGAAAACCAAACGGACACAGGGAGAACACACCACACTCCTCACAGACAGTCACCCGGAGGAAACCAACGCAGACACAGGGAGAACACACCACACTCCTCACAGACAGTCACCCAGAGGAAACCCACGCAGACACAGGGAGAACACACCACACTCCTCACAGACAGTCACCCGGAGGAAAACCACGCGGACACAGGGAGAACACACCACACTCCTCACAGACAGTCACCCGGAGGAAACCCACGCAGACACAAGGAGAACACACCACACTCCTCACAGACAGTCACCCGGAGGAAACCCACGCAGACACCGGGAGAACACACCACACTCCTCACAGACAGTCACCCGGAGGAAACCCATGCAGACACAGGGAGAACACACCACACTCCTCACAGACAGTCACCCAGAGGAAACCCACGCAGACACAGGGAGAACACACCACACTCCTCACAGACAGTCACCCGGAGGAAACCCACGCAGACACAAGGAGAACACACCACACTCCTCACAGACAGTCACCCGGAGCGGGAATTGAACCCACAACCTCCAGGCCCCTGGAGCTGTGTGACTGCGACACTACCTAGTAGTCTTTATAATTATTGTTATTATTTCTATTTCACTTTTATTGCACATTAGACATTTGGTCCTTTATTCTTCTGTCAGATTGGTTTGCCTTTGCTAAGTCAGTCCATTGTTAGACTTCAGACGAAGCTAAATGACATTAATCAGTGCTTTTAAACAGTTTTATATTAATTTTATCACAGAACAGGGTCTGTGTTCATAAGCAGTCTTGGATTTAGATATTAATACTTGTAATCTCTTTGAAATAAAGCCGACTGTTTCATAATCCACAGCCTTTCATTGGTGCTGAACTTAGACCATCATTACTGATTATACTGCTTGCAGGGTAAGTGTTTGGCTGCAGATTATAAATGTGTTTGTGTTGGCCAAGCACTCTGAAATGATGAAGCTAAGCACAAATCATAACCTCCCAGATTTGGCTTGCTAGCTCAGCAAAGAGTGCAGAAATAAAGCTATGAGTAATATACGGTTAGTGCGAGGGGCTGTGGGAGATATAATATAGCATTTGTGGTCCTATTTTTTATATACAACAAAATATCAATTATAACTTAGTCATTACACAATATTAATATGTAATAGCAGTGTAATGACATTGTAATGAATACAGTAGCTTATGTAAGCGCACCTATACGAACTTTAGTTTACAAGTCTTGTAATTACATGTAATTAGTCATGATCAAGATGCGCCCACATCAATTAAAAAGGGTTTTTTTGAAACACGTGTATTTGAAGAAACCATATTTCTGTAATTCATCCTGCATTCCAATGTTGTTGTTGTTGTTGTTGTTGTTGCTCTTGCATGAGTTGTTAATATGTAACTACTTAGTTATTACAAACATTATAGAGTGGCACTCATTTTGTTTTGACATAGAAAAGGAGTGAACAAACCAGACTGGGCTAGTGCAGTGTTTGATCACAGCGGATGAGAGAAAGCCTGAGATGTACAGGGATGTCTGGAGGATTGCCCGACCTCTGCTCGCCTTCTGCTGCCTTCCTTCAGTAAACAGTGGGGTGTGCTCCAGTTTGTTGCTTTTCAGTAATGCTGCACATTGCTGTGCTTTCTCTGCTCTAAAACACCTGATCCAGCTCATGCAGGGCTTAGTAATTATCTGTGGAGGAAACAGACTCTCATATACGAACAGAGAAACAAAACAGTGTAGAACAATGATGATGTTCTTTAACTGCGCCGCACACCATGGGAAAATAATGCAGTCCAACTGCTCAGGGTACAACAACATGGTAGAGGAAAGACCAAGCCTGAATACTGGATCGTTTTTATTTGTTTTTATTACACTGTAGGTTTTATAGTGCGATTATTACAGTGTAACTACATGGTTTTATTACATGGTTTAACTCTTTTGCACTACTTTATCTAACTGCTTCAATCTAAACAAAGGTGAATATTCTGGTACATTTCTAATTAAAACTTGCTGGGTTTTTTTTTAGGGCAGCGGTAATTTTTACTTATTTGGGCCCACATCCTCATCATCATTTATATGATTTCCCATCACATCGGTCCCACACATTCTAAACCTCAGTCTCATTAAATAAGCCCATATGTACCAGCTTGTCATCATGCATTCTATGCTTATTCAGAATGGATGTGCATGCGCAGGCATACAGATGCATACGCAATGCACCCACATGCTTACGCACGGCCATATCGCCTGACCTACAAAAACCTTCCATCTGTGAAAACCTACAGCAAGTCAGCCCTGATGCGTCTTCACCATTGTTGAGCTAGGGTAAAGTGATGCCTTCACACGGAGTGTGAGTTTGATTTAGAAATTGAGGGGGAGATTCATATTGTTTATAGATTAACTCTGTTGCTATAAGATGTATTCTTTGTGGAAACAGTTGAGTGTACACAGCCGGGACCGGCAAGAGAAATTCATTCATGGCTGAAGTGCCCCTGAACAAGGCACCTAACACTCAAACTGCCCCTCAGGCGGCGAGGCGGTTGGCAGACCCCTGCTCCAGTTGTGTGTGTTTACTGCCCTTAGTGTATATGTGAAGAATTGCATAGCAATTACAATGCAATAAAAATTACAATAACATACGTGCCATTAAACAACATAATGACAACAAAAAGAACAAAATAAATAAAACAAAATAAAGTAGAAAAGAAAAAAATAGTGATGTCATCTGCCCCGCCCCCAAGTGTCCTCCTGTTGCAAATCAAACCTCAAGAAACGAACTGAATCAAATTCTGTGTTATATAAAAATCCACTGATTTTTGATATTTTGTGAATAATTTGGGTGCTTTGAGGAACTTAAATGTTGGGTTGAGTGTAGAGTTCATGAATCGAGTGCAAATTCAAATCAACGATTAACAACATTGTTTACAAGAATGGGCTGCATCAGCTCTGACCTCGTGTACACACAGCTACGGGGAAACCCCGACTGAAAACTGAGGAATAACACATCAAACGAGTCGCAGAAAGTACTTTGAAACTTTGAAGGATCTCTTATTATTGAGTGTTTGCAATGGGGGGGTGGGGGAGGGGGGGGGGGGGTTGATGCCGTTGTCAAGCACTGCACCCTAACTGTAAAGCACTGTGGGAAACCTTGAATTGGAAGACCTCATTTATGATGCAAAGAACCCTTTAATGAAGCAAAAGTTTCTTCAAATGTTCAGAGTTGTTTGTAGAACTACAATTTTTTTAGTGTGCAGTAATTTTTGGAGCTTTTGCTTAAAAGAAAGAAGATTTGTTTTTTTTAGTGTGTATTTGTGTGTGTGTGTGTGTGTGTGTGTGTGATTATACACATTCCATATATTTGATGTTTAACATCCTCATATCAGTGGTGCACTTTTTTGGCAAAGGACCCAGCCTCGACTCATAAGATGCCAGGCCTTTCCTGGAGGCTGCTTCGCTATAGCCAACCATAATTATACCACATTTATGATCATCTTAGAACATTTCACACACATCTTTGGAATGTTTGAAGGCTTCAGTTTCAGGTTGAGTTTATTTCCAACAGCAGGGAGGTTGATAAAGTAACTGTGGTGTAATTCAGTTTTATTTCCATGTTCGTGACTGGAAATGAGTTCAGACGTTTTCACGACTTTACCAATTCTCCACTGCAGATATGTATCGCTGGTTGAGGAACAGATGCTGTCCATGCCCTTGCGCTGACTTTTCCCTCGTTGCCCAGGGCAACCAGCAGAGCCTGAGCGTGAGCCCTGGGCTCTAGTCTGTCTGCGGTTTGGTTCTCACTGAGGGCAGATCTACTTCGGCGGAACACGTGCTCCTGCTGCTCATGTTGTTTCACCAGCCTTTTCCTGACTAATGGGCTTTTAATATATCATCGTAACCTTTGACCCAGAGGCCGAGTTAAACTCTCCCACACACGATCGTTCCTTTAGATGGATGATGAGTTAAAATAGGTGTGTTGTTAGCACTGGAGATGGTAACTACATTAAATAGCTAACTACACTACATTGTTACATTTGTTATAGTGCAATTAGCAGGTAGTTACCCTCCAAGACACAATCACAAGTACAGAGTGTGTTGATGGCACCAGACGCGTTAACTACATAACTATGACACTTATTACAATGTAATTAGCAGGTAGTTACCCTCCAAGACACAATCACAAGTACAGAGGGTGTTGATGGCACCAGATGCATTAACTACATGACTATGACACTTATTACAAAGTAATTAGAAGGTTGTTACCCTTACACACAATCACATATAGAGGAACAGGAATGACAATTAACATTGTGTTTTGATAGCACTGAACATATTAAATACACGCTAATATTACTTTAAAGTGTAACAAGAATCATATTGAAATTAGCACGGGTCCAGTCAGGATATTGTCTTTCACTGCAGCAAATGTGGGCAAACTACTAAATCTTTCTTTTCCATTATTTTAGCATTCGAAACAATAATCCAATCCTTTCATACTGTTTGACTTTCATTCCACTTCATTTCAGGCTTCAGATTACCACTTCCCATTGTTTAAGCTTCAGACACGGCTCAAAACATCTCCTTCCACCTTTGATTTGACTGCATTTAATGGTGGATTTGTTCAATGAGGTGTTTTAACCATACACTGTGAGGATTCCAGGGGTTAAAGGACCTGTAATTCTGGTCATTCTCTGGTCTGTTTAGTCCACACTCTCAGACGGTTATTTGTCACTAAAGGTACAAACAGTGTAAATGTACCTTTAAAGGTACAACAGTGTTTAAAAGTCCAGTTATATGTTCCCTAAAGGCACATTACCTTCTCTTCTCTGGAAGGAGAGGTGAATATCTGTAATCCTTTATTATAGATCAGTGTAAACTAAAAGAACAGGAGAATGTAAGTCCTGGAGATGAAATGGAGCGTATTAAATCAACACAATTTTAAAATCTACAGTTGTATTAGAATAAGTTACAATTATGTTCCCTAATTAAAGGTACAACTATGGACCCTTGAAGGGTACCACCACAGTGACACATTTTCTGACACATATATGGAAAGTAAATTGTAACATGGCTTTGGATCGACTGGTTTTGTGATGTCATGAATCCAACTCTTCACACACAGCACATTCACTCCACCTGAGTACTGAGTGAGACCCAATCAGATCACTGATATTTACATATGGATCTGTTTTAAAAGTTCCATTTAATGATTTTAGTTTAGAATGGTGCTCAGATGCCCCCTCACACAGTGGATGGTGGGGAAATCTATAAGATGCCAGTCTTTCTGAGTAGATTTAAGGCGAAATGACTGACATTGAAGGCTGTGTTGAGTGTAGGACTGTGAATAAAGACGTTTCAGTGTTTTGAGTCAGAACAGTACCTGATGTAAACCGTTGTAGTGTGACTCTCGGACATGACGTTATCTCCTGGGGGTCCCGGTAATGACAGGAAGCCGCTGGTGATTCACAATGAAGAACGTCATTCTGGTACACATTAATCACAGTTATTACTTGTGTTACGTGTGTGTGTTTTTCTACAGGGACTGATCGGTGTTCCCCGTGTGGTCCCTTTCACATGTGACACAGGTGTATTGTAGAAGTTCTCAGCTGCTGCACTAACACTGATCCCCTCAGCAGTGTGTCCTCTATGAGTCACTGCTCTAACTGATGGCCTTGAGCCATATCTCTCTCTCACACACATACACACTGATAGAAGAAAAAAATAATGTTTTTTTTCCAGTGGATTACACTGAAAAAAGGAAGAACAAGGGCATTTCCTGCTGTGTCCTGATCCCCAGCACCCTCTGGTTCTACCTCTCTCTCTGTGACAAGTTTGAAAAACAGGAAGCAGAAGCTTAAAGGACTTATGAAATCTGTTTTGAAATAAATGTACACATACACACAGCTGAAAAGCAGGGATCTGTCTCCTGCTATGTTATACCCAATGCCAGTTATGCTCTCTCTGACTCTGTCAATGCTCAGACAGCTGTGCTGGACGAGAACACACTGAAAAATATCTTCATATAAGGTTTATGAGGTGTATGAAGTTAGAGGAGCTGCAGCGAGCGAGACAGAGAGAGAGAAATGTAAACAGGTTGATTGCTGAAATGTGTTGTCTCAATCTTAGTCAGTGTGTGTGTGGTTTCAATAAGTCAGTCTGATGTCCACTATCAGAGCCAGAGAAATGGCTCAGATACTGAAAGCCCTCTTTATCTTCTCTGAACAAAAGCTAAAGGCCGTGTCCCCACACTGTCCACTATCGATCACTGATCATGAGCGGCTTTCAAACTAACGGCCCCACTGGGTTTAGACAGTCAATCCCTGTCCCCTGCCCACACCAAGGGTCAATCCCTGTCCCTGTACACACATCAGCACCCACAGTCTTATCCCATTGTGTTCTGCTGCCCCGAAGTCTGCAGTCAATGGTCAACACAGACTGTGTGCAAACATCTGTAGACACCGCTTACACTGAGTGACTCCAGCTGTTCTGAAGTGCACTCACTGGGGACCCAGATGTTCTGTGGTACAGGCATCTTGCCTTTAACCTATAGCAAAAAAGCATGAAGGAATATGGGACACTCTGGAGCCGCTGCACATGAGCCTAAGGTCACTACGCTCAGTTCCAGGGATGTTTATAGACCCCCAGCATTTGGAACACAATCTAGTACCTATGGGAGAAGTTGGAGTGGGGTTTGTGATCCAAAATTAAACACCCAACACTATTTTACCAAAGTTCACGTGGCTCAGGCTCCATCAAATCTTCACAGCAGTGTTCACAGGTGTCCACTTAAGAGTGTGTTTGTTTGCTTAATATGATAACTCAAAATGGCTTTTTATGTATTTGTTTATGCATGTATGTATTCTTATTACTGTTATTTGTGAGTTATTTGTAATTTGTATGTTATTACATTATTATTAACATGAATTAAGTATTTATACCCCATTCATAAACATTTTATAAGGCTAGACTGATTGTAATGTGTTTAAACTGTGTAAACTCTACCCTAGCCCTACACTTGGGACAGAATTAAAACTGAGCTGGCTCCCTCTAGAGGCAGAGAGCGGAAGTGTATGCAAATAGCAACAAAATAAAAGTTTTACTCCCCAGCAGACGCTCAGCGGGTTCTAACAGACTTCACACTGAGCAGAAATCTGCTGTAGAGACAAGTCAGTTTGTGTGTGTCCTAAGTCCTTAAATAGCTAGAGAGAGAGAGAGCGAGAGAGAGAGAGAGAGAGAGAGAGAGAGAGAGAGATAAACACCCCTTTCACAAACTGTCAGCTTTTCTATTAATAAACCTACTGAAGATATAAAAGTGTAAACAAGCCACAAAGTCACAAAGTTTTTGGACACCTGCTTCCAATTAAGCTCTGCAAACTAAATCACCACCAAGGACAGCTGATACCGACGTTGTCTGTTGATAGGTGTGTTTCATTCAAGGTACATTTAAATGAAGTGAAAATCAATACCTCGACTTACGAGTTTAATTCGTTCTGTGACCGAGCTCGTAACTTATATTTGCTCATATATCAAATTAAATTTCCCCATTAAAATTGAATTGAAATGCTATTAATCTGTCCCATTACACACCAATTTACTTTGTTACATGTTTATAAATAAGTAAAATGTACTTTATAAATAACACATAATATATTAAAAAAACAATAAAACGTAATAAAAAAAGATCAGCCGAAGATGCTGGCGGAGGTGGATTACATTGTGGGAGGAGATTGGGGAGGGTTTTTTTTTTCACTTAACTTACTCGCTATACACTTAACGCTACAATTCTAAGAAAAAAACTGCGATACGACAGAGATGCACAGAAAGATAAAGAAGTGATCTGAACGCTTGCTGGACTACCTTGTGGTGGGTGGTTTGTAACTCGCTCGTTCGTAACTCAGATCTCGGCTCGTATCTTAAAGCAAAAAGTTGGCAGAGCCACGGCTCGTATCTCTGAAAATCCGTGAGTTGATTCACTCATAAGTCAAGGTTTCACTCTATCTCTAAAATGGCAGCTGTAGAGGATAGAGGACAAAGCCCTGCTTCAGGGCCAGTGTGCGTCCGTGTGAAGACAATGCAGTGGACAGTGTGGACACTACAAGAGGACTCTCTGTGTAAGACATTGAAAGGCAAAGGGTGACACAAATAGGTCAAAGGTCACACTTCAGGGAGTAGTCCCTTTAAAAGCTCAGTGTTCCCTGGTCCCGTTTCCACTAGCACAGCTCCCTCACGAAATGGAGTGGGTGACGTCGCAAGATCCCACCTCCAAACGATATGAGGGCTTTGGAATCCTCAACAACACCAGCGGTGACTTTAGCTGCTGTTTATTCGTGTTGTTGTTGTTTTATTGGACTGAACCTGGCTCTGTGCCCCAGTTCTCACTGATCGGTTTTCCTTGTGCATTCGGCTATCGCTGGAGATTTGGCCACCGACCCAAGGAGCGTTTGAACCTCTTCAAAACATCATGGGAGAATGGTGTTATGAGTCACACAAAAACAAATGTGATGGATGCTATAAGCTCAGAGATTTTACAAGTGGCTTCTCGTGGTGATTGACAGGTCTCTCTGGCCAATCAGCGCTCTCACAATTTAGTACCTACTCTGTTCGCTTCGTAACAGGGACTAGTAAAGTAACCAGTTACAGGACCAGATTTAGCGGTGGGAAAAACAAAGAGTTGAGCCATGGAAGGTACATACAGTGGATACAGTACATACATAAAGAGCCAACGTGAAACAGACTGAGAAAAAAACAGCAGAAAGAACAGAGGGCGTGGGGGTTATTGCCTTGGTTTATGTTATTATTAATATTCATTCACTCCGTGAACTCCTTTGACAGGAACTTTTAATTACAAAAGATAATGAGACAGAGAGAGAATATGAGAGAGCAAGAGAGAGAGTGAGAGAGAGAGAGAGAGAGAGAGAGAATATGAAGATAGAGTGAACATGAAGAGAGAGAGAGAGAGAGAGAATATGAGAATGAGAGTGAAAGTGAGAGCGAGAATATGAGAAAGAGAGAGAGAGAGAGAGAGAGAGTGTGAAGTGTGTGTGTATGTGTGTGAGAGAGAGAGAATATGAAGAGAGAGTGAATATGAAGAGAGAGAGAGAGAATATGAGAATGAGAGAGAGTGAGAGAAAGTGTGTGTGTGTGTGTGTGTGTGAGAGAGAGAGAGAGAGAGAGAGAGAGAATATGAAGAGAGAGAGAGAATATGAAGAGAGAGAGAGAATATGAGAATGAGAGAGAAAGAGAGTGAAAGTGAGAGAGAGCGAGAAAGCGAGAGAGATTATGAGGGAGAGAGAGAGAAAGTGTGCGTGTGAGTGTGTGTGTGTGTGTGAGAGAGAGAGAGAGAGAGAGAGAGAGAGAGAGAGAGAGAAAGTGTGTGTGTGAGTGTGTGTGTGTGTGTGTGAGAGAGAGAGAGAGAGAGAGAGAGAGAGAGAGAGAGAGAGAGACTCTTTAAGAGTGCTGGACTCTGCTGAACGCAGTCTGTCCTTGGTTAGCAGGAAGTCCATATATGGGCAAACAGTCACAGAGACACAGAGCGGTGCACTTCCGGAGATCGCAGCAAAGATCTGTGGAGGGAGGGGTGGAAAAGAAGAAAGGAGGGATGAAAAGAGTGAAAAGAAAGAGAGAGAAAGAGTTGCCTTGAGAGGTCTGGTCACTCAATACTTGACTCTAATTGCAGCAGTAAGCCTGTGTGGAGCGGCTGCGGTGGGTGTTAATTTTCTCTCATATTTCCCCTCTGCCGTCCTTTCTGCAGACCCCACTGACGTCAGAGCGCAAAATAATAAAATAACAGGAAAGAGTCCAGCACATGCTGAGAGAGAGAGAGAGCGCGCACACACACACACACACACACACACACACACACAGAGCTTTCTGCAAAAGATGCACAGGCACACACCGGAACATACCTGCACACACACACACTCACACACATACACACACACGCGTTTCTGCAAAAGATGCACACACATTCTTGCACACACACACACACAAACACACACACACACACACACACACACATCTTTCTGCAAAAGATGCACACACATTCTTGCACACACATTCTTGCACACACACACACAAACACACACACACACACACACACACACACACACACACACACAGCTTTCTGCAAAAGATGCACAGGCACACACACCGGAACACACCTGCACACACACACACACACTCACACATCTTTCTGCAAAAGATGCACACACATTCTTGCACACACACAAACATACACACACACATGTGTTTCTACAAAAGATGCACACACATACTTGCGCATACACCGGAATATACCTGCTTATACAAAGACAAAGACACACACACACACACACACACACTTAAAAAAGAGCGGTTATCAAGGACCTTGTCTGTGTGAATGACAGCACATTAACAGAGCGAGGGATAAAGACGTCATCATGGAGAGAGAGAGAGAGAGAGAGAGAGAGAGAGAGAGAGAGAGAGAGAGAGAGAGAGCGAGAAAGAGAGAGAGAGCGAGTGAGAGAGAGAGAGATGGATGAATGAAAGGGAGTGAGACCAAGGTATTAAAAAAATAATAATAATGAAAGTAGCTGGAAGCAACTATAGGGAAGAAGGGAGGGGGCAGAGAGAGGGGGGGGGGGTGACAGAGAAATAGTGCAAGAGGCAGGGTGTAGAAATGTGTGAATGAAAGGGAGTAGGAGGGGAGGAAAAGTACAAGGAAAAAGATGCTAGAGAGAGAGTGAGAAAGAGAGGTGAGGTATAGAAAAATGAAATGTATGAAAGGGAGTGAGACGAGGAAAAAGAAGCTAGATAATCAGAGAGTGTGAGAGAGAGAGAGAGAGAGAGAGAGAGAGAGATTATTGACTGAACTGTAGTAATGCCATCAGCTCACTTCAGTTAACATTGTCTCACATAAAAAATAATATTTAAAATCAAAATAAATGAGAATAATAATAGCTCAGGGGGCAGCACGGTGGTGCAGCAGGTAGTGTTGCAGTCACACAGCTCCAGGGGCCTGGAGGTTGTGGGTTCGATTCCTGCTCCGGGTGATTGTCTGTTAGGAGTGTGGTGTGTTCTCTCTGTGTCTGCGTGGGTTTCCTCCGGGTGACTGTCTGTGAGGAGTGTGGTGTGTTCTCCCTGTGTCTGCGTGGGTTTCCTCCGGGTGACTGTCTGTGAGGAGTGTGGTGTGTTCTCCCTGTGTCTGCGTGGGTTTCCTCCGGGTGACTGTCTGTGAGGAGTGTGGTGTGTTCTCCCTGTGTCTGCGTGGGTTTCCTCCGGGTGCTCCGGTTTCCTCCCACAGTCTAAAAACACACGTTGGTAGGTGTATTGGTGACTCAAAAGTGTCCGTAGGTGTGAGTGTGTGAGTGAATGTGTGAGTGTGTGTTGCCCTGTGAAGGACTGGCGCCCCCTCCAGGGTGTGTTCCCGCCTTGCACCCAATGATTCTGGGTAGGCTCCGGACCCACCGCGATACTGAACTGGATAAGTGCTTACAGACAAAGAATGAATGAATACTAGCTCAGTAAAAGTCCCAAACCATTCAGATTCTTCACTGCATTGTTCAATCTACATTCATCCTCACAAGCATTATCCTCCTAACACCAACAGCACACCACAGTGCAGCCTTCTGTCTGCAGCAGTGAGAGCGAGAGAGAGGCAGTGGGTTTATGATGAGTGAGACATATAGAAATGTCCTGAATACTTTAGATAGGACAGAGTAGGTCAGTGTAATGACCACCAGAGTGGAGTCAAAACAAGTAAACTTTCTACCAAAGTCACACTCTGAGTGTGTATTTGTGTGTGTGTGTGTGTGTAGTCTGATCGTCACTAAGCGGAGGGTGGGGGCTTTGACGTCAGTATCTGATCACCACCTCTCTCTCACACACACACACACACACACACCTGACCAGACATTCCACTCAGCCTGTCGCCATGGGGATTGATAGCATTGCCACCAGTGATTAGTCTGCCGAGAGTGCGGTCAGGGTGTTGCAGGTGTTTACAGCGACTCCAGACAAAGCCCTGAAAGAAAAGTGTGCCCCCTCTGGAGGTCATCTCGGCACAACTTTAGGGCAGTTATTTCTGCTCGTACAAGATCAGGCTCCCAGCCCCAATGGCAGAGAGAGCTGGAATCACGATATATATATAAAACAACCCTGGAAATCAGGCCTACAATGTGATGCATACACAACAGTCTGCAGTCCTGCGCAAGCACTTTAAAAATAAAGGTGTGTGTTTTCACAGTCACTAGTGCACTAGTGTGTGTGTGTGTGTGTTCACTGCGACAGATGGGTTAATGCAGAAGACACATTTCATACATTCATACTAGGGGTGGGCGATATGGCCATTATATAAATTATATCACAATGTTTTAAGGTATTTTCACAATAATGATATCCTTGGCAATATGACGAAACAATGAAAAATACTTTTATTTCAAGAACACACTACTGCAACAACAAAAACATTATATTAATATTACTAAATATATGTAATATATTCATTCATTCATTCATTATCTGTAAGCGCTTATCCAGTTCAGGGTCGCGGTGAGTTCAGAGCCTACCTGGAATCATTGGGCGCAAGGCGGGAATACACCCTGGAGGGGGCGCCAGTCCTTCACAGGGCAACACAGACACACACATTCACACATTAGAGTCACCAATACATCTACCAAAATTTGTTTTTGGACTGTGGGAGGATACCGGGGCACCTGGAGGAAACCCACGCAGAAACAGGGAGAACACACCAATGCACGTCTCTGTTCTTCTGTTTGTATTTGTTCTCGTGTTGGCATTACTGTTAGCAATTTTGTGGCTGTGTTCCAGCATTTTTATTTATTTTCTTACGTTGGTAGCTGTTTTCTCAGGTTTGTATTTCTTTTTTTTAAATGTTTAATATGACTCAACAGGCCACCGTACTCCTCCTTTATTATGGGTCTGTGCCAGACAATGGCAGGTGGCAGTTGGATAAAAGATGACCAGTGTCTCACAGCGTGAACAGCTTAATAGTTACCGCATGGTCGACTCTGCGGTGGTCATTTGTGTCCAGCTGGATTTAAACGAACACTGGTGGGGCTGAATAAACAGCAAGGGTTCCTCTGTGTTTCAGATCAACAAAACACCAGCGTATCCTTCTTGCTGTCTGTCTGTCTGTCTGTGGCCCTTTCTCTCTCTCCACCTCCTTAGGCACCACGGCCGAATCAGAACCTTTATTAACCTCTATAATGAATACTGATGTGCTGCATGTGAGCTACTTCAATGTGAACCCACCGCAGACACAAATGGACAATAGGCCCCTTTCGATTTGTATAATCTCCTTCTGGAGCTCTTATGATTTTAATGGACTTAAAGGCTTAAAAGTTCCCAACACTGGGCTCCAGAAGAGTGGAGCTGTGTTCTCTGAGCTATGATCCAAAGTCTGTAATCATTCCTTCATCGCTCCATCACGTAGTTTTAATTATTAATTAGTATTAATGTTAGTTTTAGTCTAGTTTTAGTCGACAAAAAATGTAAATATCCTGACATTTAGAGTTTAAAGTCAGATGCAGAAGGGACTTGCAAACCAAGTCGACTCCAAGTGTTTCAACTCTATGAATCACTGCCCAGCAGTGGATACAAGCGACTCCCAGAAGCTTGAAGACCTCATATTTTGTGATTTTCTGTTTTCAAATTAGAAATTACATTTTTCATTCTTTCATTTTATCATTTAGTTTTATTTGCTGATTAATATTAACATTAACACACCATGCTCCTCACAGACAGTCACCTGGAGGAAACCCACTCAGACACAGGGAGAACACACCACACTCTTCACAGACAGTCACACGGAGGAAACCCACGCAGACACAGGGAGAACACACCACACTCTTCACAGACAGTCACCCGGAGGAAACCCACGCAGACACAGGGAGAACAAACCACACTCCTCACAGACAGTCACCCGGAGGAAACCCACACAGACACAGGGAGAACACACCACACTCCTCACAGACAGTCACCCGGAGGAAACCCACGCAGACACAGGGAGAACACACCACACTCCTCACAGACAGTCACCCGGAGCGGGACTCAAACCCACAACCTCCAGGTCCCTGGAGCTGTGAATTAACATTATTATTATTAACATTAATTAACATAATATTTTGTCAAATGATTGTTTTTACTTAGTTCAACTTTTATTGGGAAAAATAATTAATCAATGGCCTCAGTGCAAAGAATTTTGTAGTGATTTTCAAAGAAAAATATTACAGACAGATTAAAATAATGAAAAAGAAATAAAGTGAAATAAAAACCCTAGAAAGATAATAAAGTAGAAAGAGATACAGCAAGCAATGAAACATGCTGATTATTTTAAAGAAATGAATTAAAGCTAATTCAAAAAACTGAGTGTTAATCTCTTTTAATCTTTTCTTAATCTATGTGCTATGGACTGACACCTGTGAAGATGGTTTGAACATTTACCTACAATTCTCCATTTTACCCTGATGCCACCACTTTGCTCCCTCTTCAATGTTTTCTAGGTGTAACACGGGTCACAACTAAGATTGCTTTATGCTCAGTATTCCTTTACAAATCAGTTTCTGTGGGAGAAGTTGTGCACGCATATTTCAGACCTGTTTTTGTGTGTTAGCACACTGTATAAACAAAGCGCCTGGTGTTTTGGAGATGGTTTGAACAAAATATTATGACCATCACAAGTCGTCCCTTGTCAAAGTGCCTGAGATCCTTACACTCACTCCTTTCTCATCAACCTGAGTGTTCACTCACTGCCTGATATAATCAACCCCTTCAACAGGGGCCAATATAACAACATAATGCATGTCGTTCACTTTACCTGTTGGTGGTTTCAATCTTATGGCTGGTGAGTGGATGCCACTTTCTCACATAACTGTAAATGATACATGGTCTCCTGAACCATGCCTCCTACATCCTGTAGGGCTTCCCAAACATCTGGATCCACTGGTAGATTAGACATCTGTTTACAAACCAAGGGGACCATAATGTGTGTGTGAGTATATGTACAACCCGGATTCCAAATAAAGTTGGGACACTAAACAATTTGTGAATAAAAGCTGAATGCAATGATGTGGAGACGGCAAATGTCAATATTTTATTCGTAATAGAACATAGATGACAAATCAAAAGTTTAATCTGAGTAAATGTAACATTTTAAAGGAAAAATATGTTGATTCAAAATTTCACAGTGTCAACAAATCCCAAAAAAGTTGGGACAAGTAGCAATAAGTGGCTGGAAAAAGGAAATTGAGCATATAACAAACAGCTGGAAGACCAATTAACACTAATTAGGTCAATTGACAACATGATTGGGAATAAAAAGAGCTTCTCAGAGTGTCAGTGTCTCTCTGAAGCCAAGATGGTAAAAGGATCACCAATTCCACCATTGTTGCGCAGAAAGATAGTGCAGCAATACCAGAATGGTGTTACCCAGCGTAAAATAGCAAAGACTTTTAAGTTATCATCATCAACCGTGCATAACATCATCAAAAGTCTCAGAGAATCTGGAACAATTGCTGTGCGTAAGGGTCAAGGCCGTAAAACTCTACTGGATGCTCGTGATCTCCGGGCCCTTAAACATCACTGCACCTCAAACAGGAATGCCACTGTCAAGGAAATAACAGAATGGGCTCAGGAATACTTCCATAAAGCATTGTCAGTGAACACAATCCACCGTGCCATCCGCCGTTACCAGCTGAAACTCTACAGTGCAAAGAGGAAGCCATTTCTAAGCAAGCTCCACAAGCTCAGACGTTTGCACTGAGCCAGGGGTCTTTTTAAAATGGAGTGTGGCAAAATGGAAGACTGTTCTGTGGTCAGATGAGTCACGATTTGAAGTTCTTTATGGAACACTGGGGTGCCATGTCATCCGGACCAGAGAGGACAAGGATAACCCAAGTTTTTATCAACGCTCCGTTCAGAAGCCTGCACCACTGATGGTATGGGGTTGCATGAGTGCTTGTGGCATGGGCAGCTTGCATGTCTGGAAAGGCACCATTAATGCAGAGAACTATGTTCAGGTTCTAGAACAACATATGCTCCCATCTGACATCATCTCTTTCAGGGAAGACCCTGCATTTTTCAACAAGATAATGCCAGACCACATTCTGCAGCAATCACAACATCATGGCTACGTAGGAGAAGGATCCGGGGACTGAGATGGCAGCCTGCAGTCCAGACCTTTCACCTATAGAGAACATTTGGCGCATCATAAAGAGGAAGGTGCGACAAAGAAGGCCCAAGAAGATTGAACAGTTAGAGGCCTGTATTAGACATGAATGGGAGAGCATTCCTATTTCTAAACTTGAGAAACTGGTCTCCTCTGTCCCCAGACATCTGTTGAGTGTTGTAAGAAGAAGCGGGGATGCCACACAGTGGTAAAAAATGGACTTGTCCCAACTTTTTTGGGATTTGTTGACGCCATGAAATTTTGAAACAACATATTTTTCCCTTAAAATGATACATTCTCTCAGTTTAAACTTTTGATCTGTGATTTGTGTTCTATTCTGAATAAAATATTAGATGTTGGCACCTCCACATCATTGCATTCAGCTTTTATTCACAATTTGTTTAGTGCCCCGACTTTTTTGGAATCCGGTTTGTATACATATATGTGTGTCCAGCTGTTATGTAACACACTTCGCTCTGGTCAGTTCAATCCCAGAGGCCACAGAGCCCTACTCTGTCCACAGTGACCGGATCAAATCCAACAATTACCAACAGCAGGAGCAAACAGCAGTGAAAAACAAGCCCTCTGTCTGGAAATAAAGAAAAAAAGAGAAGGAGAATAAGAGAGAGAGAGAGAGAAAGAGAGAGAGAGAGAGAGAGAGAGAGAGAGAGAGAGAGAGAGAGAGAGAGAGAAGAAAGAGAGAGAGAGAGAGAGAGAGAGAGAGAGAGAGAGAGAGAGAGAGAATTATAGATTATGGCTCCCATTATTTCTCCATTAAGCAAATGAGCACATCAATAAACAGAATGACACATTAGCATTGTAATGTTGTGCTTTTGTCTTTTTTTTCACATCAGTAAAACAAACTTGTTTATCCCTGAAACCCCCTTTATGTGAAGATTATGATTTACATAATCTGCTTCAGTAGGTATTGCACTAATGAAGGCACGAGGAAAGGTAAATGGCTCACAACATACTGCAAGTTCCATCTGGAGTCTACAGAGTGCACTGCTTGTGTGTGCCATGGTGCACGGGGGGAAGTACAAACATGGTCAGAACATTCACCCAGACTGTGCTCTCATTAATGTGTGTGTGTGTGTGTGTGTGTGGGGGGGGGGGGGTTCTGAATACCAATACACTACTGCAGTCTAGTAAACACATGCAATCTTTTGTGATGTCCACTTTGCTCATTTAGTCAGAGTCAGGATCACAGGTTTGATCACCGTACTGGACACATGGAACTTGGGGGACAGTGCATGGCCTAACTGAGATTAGGAGGTTGCTGGTTTGATCCCATTGGCCTGCACAGTGCTATAGCTCCAATATATGGAGGTGGAAGGAGTAAGGGGACTGGACTATCTCCACCTTCACTTACAATTGGAAGTGCTGTTGTGACTGACCATAGAAGGTACCAGTCTCAAAAAACAAACTAAACTAACACTAAAGCTCTAACAAATGTCTAAAGATTTATCATTCATTCATTCATTCATTATCTGTAAGCGCTTATCCAGTTCAGGGTTACGGTGTGTCCAGAGCCTACCTGGAATCATTGGGGGCAAGGCAGTAATACACCCTGGAGGGGGCGCCAGTCCTTCACAGGGCAAAACACACTCACACACTCACACCTACGGACACTTTTGGAGTCACCAATTCACCTACCAACGTGTGTTTTTGGACCGTGGGAGGAAACCCACGCAGACACAGAGAGAACACACCACACTCCTCACAGACAGTCACCTGGAGGAAACCCACGCAGACACAGAGAGAACACACCACACTCCTCACAGACAGTCACCCGGAGGAAACTCACGCAGACACAGAGAGAACACACCACACTCCTCACAGACAGTCACCCGGAGGAAACCCACGCAGACACAGAGAGAACACACCACACTCCTCACAGACAGTCACCCGGAGGAAACCCACTCAGACACAGGGAGAACACACCACACTTCTCACAGACAGTCACCCAGAGGAAACCCACGCAGACACAGGGAGAACACACCACACTCTTCACAGACAGTCACCTGGAGGAAACCCACGCAGACACAGAGAGAACACACCACACTCCTCACAGAAAGTCACCCGGAGGAAACCCACGCAGACACAGAGAGAACACACCACACTCCTCACAGACAGTCACCCGGAGGAAACCCACTCAGACACAGGGAGAACACACCTAACTCCTCACAGACAGTCACCCGGAGGACACCCACGCAAACACAGGGAGAACACACCGCATTCCTCACAGACAGTCACCCGGAGGAAACCCACGCAGACACAAGGAGAACACACCACACTCCTCACAGACAGTCACCCGGAGGAAACCCACGCAGACACAGAGAGAACACACCACACTCCTCACAGACAGTCACCCGGAGGAAACCCACGCAGACACAGGGAGAACACAACACACTCCTCACAGACAGTCACCCGGAGGAAACCCACGCAGACACAGAGAGAACACACCTAACTCCTCACAGACAGTCACCCGGAGGACACCCACGCAAACACAGGGAGAACACACCGCATTCCTCACAGACAGTCACCCGGAGGAAACCCACACAGACACAGAGAGAACACACCAGACTCCTCACAGACAGTCACCCGGAGGAAACCCACGCAGACACAGAGAGAACACACCACACTCCTCACAGACAGTCACCCGGAGGAAACCCACGCAGACACAGAGAGAACACACCACACTCCTCACAGACAGTCACCCGGAGGAAACCCACGCAGACACAGGGAGAACACACCACACTCCTCACAGACAGTCACCCGGAGGAAACCCACGCAGACACAGAGAGAACACACCTAACTCCTCACAGACAGTCACCCGGAGGACACCCACGCAAACACAGGGAGAACACACCGCATTCCTCACAGACAGTCACCCGGAGGAAACCCACACAGACACAGAGAGAACACACCAGACTCCTCACAGACAGTCACCCGGAGGAAACCCACGCAGACACAGAGAGAACACACCACACTCCTCACAGACAGTCACCCGGAGGAAACCCACGCAGACACAGAGAGAACACACCACACTCCTCACAGACAGTCACCCGGAGGAAACCCACTCAGACACAGGGAGAACACACCACACTTCTCACAGACAGTCACCCAGAGGAAACCCACGCAGACACAGGGAGAACACACCACACTCTTCACAGACAGTCACCTGGAGGAAACCCACGCAGACACAGAGAGAACACACCACACTCCTCACAGAAAGTCACCCGGAGGAAACCCACGCAGACACAGAGAGAACACACAACACTCCTCACAGACAGTCACCCGGAGGAAACCCACTCAGACACAGGGAGAACACACCACACTTCTCACAGACAGTCACCCAGAGGAAACCCACGCAGACACAGGGAGAACACACCACACTTCTCACAGACAGTCACCCGGAGGAAACCCACGCAGACACAGAGAGAACACACCACACTCCTCACAGAAAGTCACCCGGAGGAAACCCTCGCAGACACAGAGAGAACACACCACACTCCTCACAGACAGTCACCCGGAGGAAACCCACGCAGACCCAGAGAGAACACACCACACTCCTCACAGACAGTCACCCGGAGGAAACCCACGCAGACACAGGGAGAACACACCACATTCCTCACAGACAGTCACCCGGAGGAAACCCACGCAGACACAGAGAGAACACACCTAACTCCTCACAGACAGTCACCCGGAGGACACCCACGCAAACACAGGGAGAACACACCGCATGCCTCACAGACAGTCACCCGGAGGAAACCCACGCAGACACAGAGAGAACACACCAGACTCCTCACAGACAGTCACCCGGAGGAAACCCCCGCTGACACAGGGAGAACACACCACACTCCTCACAGACAGTAACCCAGAGGAAACCCACGCAGACACAGAGAGAACATACCACACTCCTCACAGACAGTCACCCGGAGGAAACCCAAGCAGACACAGAGAGAACATACCAACTCCTCACAGACAGTCACCCAGAGGAAACCCACGCAGACACAGGGAGAACACACAACACTCTTCACAGACAGTCACCCGGAGGAAACCCACGCAGACACAGAGAGAACACACCACACTCCTCACAGACAGTCATCCGGAGGAAACCCACGCAGACACAGGGAGAACACACCACATTCCTCACAGACAGTCACCCGGAGGAAACCCACGCAGACACAGGGAGAACACACCACACTCCTCACAGACAGTCACCCGGAGGGAACCCATGCAGACACAGGGAGAACACAACACACTCCTCACAGACAGTCACCCAGAGGAAACCCACGCAGACACAGGGAGAACACACCACATTCCTCACAGACAGTCACCCGGAGGAAACCTACGCAGACACAGGGAGAACACACCACACTCCTCACAGACAGTCACCCAGAGGAAACCCACTCAGACACAGGGAGAACACACCACACTCCTCACAGACAGTCACCCGGAGGAAACCCACACAGACACAGGGAGAACATACCAACTCCTCACAGACAGTCACCCAGAGGAAACCCACGCAAACACAGGGAGAACACACCACACTCCTCACAGACAGTCACCCGGAGGAAACCCACGCAGACACAAGGAGAACACACCACACTCCTCACAGACAGTCACCCGGAGGAAACCCACGCAGACCCAGAGAGAACACACCACACTCCTCACAGACAGTCACCCAGAGGAAACCCACGCAGACACAGGGAGAACACACCACATTCCTCACAGACAGTCACCCGGAGGAAACCCACGCAGACACAGAGAGAACACACCTAACTCCTCACAGACAGTCACCCGGAGGACACCCACGCAAACACAGGGAGAACACACCGCATTCCTCACAGACAGTCACCCGGAGGAAACCCACGCAGACACAGAGAGAACACACCAGACTCCTCACAGACAGTCACCCGGAGGAAACCCCCGCTGACACAGGGAGAACACACCACACTCCTCACAGACAGTAACCCAGAGGAAACCCACGCAGACACAGGGAGAACATACCACACTCCTCACAGACAGTCACCCGGAGGAAACCCACGCAGACACAGAGAGAACATATCAACTCCTCACAGACAGTCACCCATAGGAAACCCACGCAGACACAGGGAGAACACACAACACTCTTCACAGACAGTCACCCGGAGGAAACCCACGCAGACACAGGGAGAACACACCACACTCCTCACAGACAGTCACCCGGAGGAAACCCATGCAGACACAGGGAGAACACACCACACTCCTCACAGACTGTCACCCGGAGGAAACCCACGCAGACACGGAGAGAACACACCACACTCCTCACAGACAGTCACCCGGAGGAAACCCACTCAGACACAGGGAGAATACACCACACTTCTCACAGACAGTCACCCAGAGGAAACCCACGCAGACACAGGGAGAACACACCACACTCTTCACAGACAGTCACCTGGAGGAAACCCACGCAGACACAGAGAGAACACACCACACTCCTCACAGAAAGTCACCCGGAGTCAGAAAGTCACCACACTTCTCACAGACAGTCACCCAGAGGAAACCCACGCAGACACAGGGAGAACACACCACACTCCTCACAGAAAGTCACCTGGAGGAAACCCTCGCAGACACAGAGAGAACACAACACACTCCTCACAGACAGTCACCCGGAGGAAACCCACGCAGACCCAGAGAGAACACACCACACTCCTCACAGACAGTCACCTGGAGGAAACCCACGCAGACACAGGGAGAACACACCACATTCCTCACAGACAGTCACCCGGAGGAAACCCACGCAGACACAGAGAGAACACACCTAACTCCTCACAGACAGTCACCCGGAGGACACCCACGCAAACACAGGGAGAACACACCGCATTCCTCACAGACAGTCACCCGGAGGAAACCCCCGCTGACACAGGGAGAACACACCACACTCCTCACAGACAGTAACCCAGAGGAAACCCACGCAGACACAGGGAGAACATACCACACTCCTCACAGACAGTCACCCGGAGGAAACCCACGCAGACACAGAGAGAACTTACCAACTCCTCACAGACAGTCACCCATAGGAAACCCACGCAGGCACAGGGAGAACACACAACACTCTTCACAGACAGTCACCCAGAGGAAACCCACGCAGACACAGGGAGAACACACCACACTCCTCACAGACAGTCACCCGGAGGAAACCCATGCAGACACAGGGAGAACACAACACACTCCTCACAGACAGTCACCCAGAGGAAACCCACGCAGACACAGGGAGAACACACCACACTCCTCACAGAAAGTCACCTGGAGGAAACCCTCGCAGACACAGAGAGAACACAACACACTCCTCACAGACAGTCACCCGGAGGACACCCACGCAAACACAGGGAGAACACACCGCATTCCTCACAGACAGTCACCCGGAGGAAACCCACACAGACACAGAGAGAACACACCAGACTCCTCACAGACAGTCACCCGGAGGAAACCCACGCAGACACAGAGAGAACACACCACACTCCTCACAGACAGTCACCCGGAGGAAACCCACGCAGACACAGAGAGAACACACCACACTCCTCACAAACAGTCACCCGGAGGAAACCCACTCAGACACAGGGAGAACACACCACACTTCTCACAGACAGTCACCCAGAGGAAACCCACGCAGACACAGGGAGAACACACCACACTCTTCACAGACAGTCACCTGGAGGAAACCCACGCAGACACAGAGAGAACACACCACACTCCTCACAGAAAGTCACCCGGAGGAAACCCACGCAGACACAGAGAGAACACACCACACTCCTCACAGACAGTCACCCGGAGGAAACCCACTCAGACACAGGGAGAACACACCACACTTCTCACAGACAGTCACCCAGAGGAAACCCACGCAGACACAGGGAGAACACACCGCATTCCTCACAGACAGTCACCCGGAGGAAACCCACGCAGACACAAGGAGAACACACCACACTCCTCACAGACAGTCACCCGGAGGAAACCCACGCAGACACAGAGAGAACACACCACACTCCTCACAGACAGTCACCCGGAGGAAACCCACGCAGACACAGGGAGAACACACCACACTCCTCACAGACAGTCACCCGGAGGAAACCCACGCAGACACAGAGAGAACACACCTAACTCCTCACAGACAGTCACCCGGAGGACACCCACGCAAACACAGGGAGAACACACCGCATTCCTCACAGACAGTCACCCGGAGGAAACCCACACAGACACAGAGAGAACACACCAGACTCCTCACAGACAGTCACCCGGAGGAAACCCACGCAGACACAGAGAGAACACACCACACTCCTCACAGACAGTCACCCGGAGGAAACCCACGCAGACACAGAGAGAACACACCACACTCCTCACAGACAGTCACCCGGAGGAAACCCACGCAGACACAGGGAGAACACACCACACTCCTCACAGACAGTCACCCGGAGGAAACCCACGCAGACACAGAGAGAACACACCTAACTCCTCACAGACAGTCACCCGGAGGACACCCACGCAAACACAGGGAGAACACACCGCATTCCTCACAGACAGTCACCCGGAGGAAACCCACACAGACACAGAGAGAACACACCAGACTCCTCACAGACAGTCACCCGGAGGAAACCCACGCAGACACAGAGAGAACACACCACACTCCTCACAGACAGTCACCCGGAGGAAACCCACGCAGACACAGAGAGAACACACCACACTCCTCACAGACAGTCACCCGGAGGAAACCCACTCAGACACAGGGAGAACACACCACACTTCTCACAGACAGTCACCCAGAGGAAACCCACGCAGACACAGGGAGAACACACCACACTCTTCACAGACAGTCACCTGGAGGAAACCCACGCAGACACAGAGAGAACACACCACACTCCTCACAGAAAGTCACCCGGAGGAAACCCACGCAGACACAGAGAGAACACACAACACTCCTCACAGACAGTCACCCGGAGGAAACCCACTCAGACACAGGGAGAACACACCACACTTCTCACAGACAGTCACCCAGAGGAAACCCACGCAGACACAGGGAGAACACACCACACTTCTCACAGACAGTCACCCGGAGGAAACCCACGCAGACACAGAGAGAACACACCACACTCCTCACAGAAAGTCACCCGGAGGAAACCCTCGCAGACACAGAGAGAACACACCACACTCCTCACAGACAGTCACCCGGAGGAAACCCACGCAGACCCAGAGAGAACACACCACACTCCTCACAGACAGTCACCCGGAGGAAACCCAAGCAAGACACAGGGAGAACACACCACATTCCTCACAGACAGTCACCCGGAGGAAACCCACGCAGACACAGAGAGAACACACCTAACTCCTCACAGACAGTCACCCGGAGGACACCCACGCAAACACAGGGAGAACACACCGCATGCCTCACAGACAGTCACCCGGAGGAAACCCACGCAGACACAGAGAGAACACACCAGACTCCTCACAGACAGTCACCCGGAGGAAACCCCCGCTGACACAGGGAGAACACACCACACTCCTCACAGACAGTAACCCAGAGGAAACCCACGCAGACACAGAGAGAACATACCACACTCCTCACAGACAGTCACCCGGAGGAAACCCAAGCAGACACAGAGAGAACATACCAACTCCTCACAGACAGTCACCCAGAGGAAACCCACGCAGACACAGGGAGAACACACAACACTCTTCACAGACAGTCACCCGGAGGAAACCCACGCAGACACAGAGAGAACACACCACACTCCTCACAGACAGTCATCCGGAGGAAACCCACGCAGACACAGGGAGAACACACCACATTCCTCACAGACAGTCACCCGGAGGAAACCCACGCAGACACAGGGAGAACACACCACACTCCTCACAGACAGTCACCCGGAGGGAACCCATGCAGACACAGGGAGAACACAACACACTCCTCACAGACAGTCACCCAGAGGAAACCCACGCAGACACAGGGAGAACACACCACATTCCTCACAGACAGTCACCCGGAGGAAACCTACGCAGACACAGGGAGAACACACCACACTCCTCACAGACAGTCACCCAGAGGAAACCCACACAGACACAGGGAGAACACACCACACTCCTCACAGACAGTCACCCGGAGGAAACCCACACAGACACAGGGAGAACATACCAACTCCTCACAGACAGTCACCCAGAGGAAACCCACGCAAACACAGGGAGAACACACCACACTCCTCACAGACAGTCACCCGGAGGAAACCCACGCAGACACAAGGAGAACACACCACACTCCTCACAGACAGTCACCCGGAGGAAACCCACGCAGACCCAGAGAGAACACACCACACTCCTCACAGACAGTCACCCAGAGGAAACCCACGCAGACACAGGGAGAACACACCACATTCCTCACAGACAGTCACCCGGAGGAAACCCACGCAGACACAGAGAGAACACACCTAACTCCTCACAGACAGTCACCCGGAGGACACCCACGCAAACACAGGGAGAACACACCGCATTCCTCACAGACAGTCACCCGGAGGAAACCCACGCAGACACAGAGAGAACACACCAGACTCCTCACAGACAGTCACCCGGAGGAAACCCCCGCTGACACAGGGAGAACACACCACACTCCTCACAGACAGTAACCCAGAGGAAACCCACGCAGACACAGGGAGAACATACCACACTCCTCACAGACAGTCACCCGGAGGAAACCCACGCAGACACAGAGAGAACATATCAACTCCTCACAGACAGTCACCCATAGGAAACCCACGCAGACACAGGGAGAACACACAACACTCTTCACAGACAGTCACCCGGAGGAAACCCACGCAGACACAGGGAGAACACACCACACTCCTCACAGACAGTCACCCGGAGGAAACCCATGCAGACACAGGGAGAACACACCACACTCCTCACAGACTGTCACCCGGAGGAAACCCACGCAGACACGGAGAGAACACACCACACTCCTCACAGACAGTCACCCGGAGGAAACCCACTCAGACACAGGGAGAATACACCACACTTCTCACAGACAGTCACCCAGAGGAAACCCACGCAGACACAGGGAGAACACACCACACTCTTCACAGACAGTCACCTGGAGGAAACCCACGCAGACACAGAGAGAACACACCACACTCCTCACAGAAAGTCACCCGGAGTCAGAAAGTCACCACACTTCTCACAGACAGTCACCCAGAGGAAACCCACGCAGACACAGGGAGAACACACCACACTCCTCACAGAAAGTCACCTGGAGGAAACCCTCGCAGACACAGAGAGAACACAACACACTCCTCACAGACAGTCACCCGGAGGAAACCCACGCAGACCCAGAGAGAACACACCACACTCCTCACAGACAGTCACCTGGAGGAAACCCACGCAGACACAGGGAGAACACACCACATTCCTCACAGACAGTCACCCGGAGGAAACCCACGCAGACACAGAGAGAACACACCTAACTCCTCACAGACAGTCACCCGGAGGACACCCACGCAAACACAGGGAGAACACACCGCATTCCTCACAGACAGTCACCCGGAGGAAACCCCCGCTGACACAGGGAGAACACACCACACTCCTCACAGACAGTAACCCAGAGGAAACCCACGCAGACACAGGGAGAACATACCACACTCCTCACAGACAGTCACCCGGAGGAAACCCACGCAGACACAGAGAGAACTTACCAACTCCTCACAGACAGTCACCCATAGGAAACCCACGCAGGCACAGGGAGAACACACAACACTCTTCACAGACAGTCACCCAGAGGAAACCCACGCAGACACAGGGAGAACACACCACACTCCTCACAGACAGTCACCCGGAGGAAACCCATGCAGACACAGGGAGAACACAACACACTCCTCACAGACAGTCACCCAGAGGAAACCCTCGCAGACACAGGGAGAACACACCACACTCCTCACAGAAAGTCACCTGGAGGAAACCCTCGCAGACACAGAGAGAACACAACACACTCCTCACAGACAGTCACCCGGAGGACACCCACGCAAACACAGGGAGAACACACCGCATTCCTCACAGACAGTCACCCGGAGGAAACCCACACAGACACAGAGAGAACACACCAGACTCCTCACAGACAGTCACCCGGAGGAAACCCACGCAGACACAGAGAGAACACACCACACTCCTCACAGACAGTCACCCGGAGGAAACCCACGCAGACACAGAGAGAACACACCACACTCCTCACAGACAGTCACCCGGAGGAAACCCACTCAGACACAGGGAGAACACACCACACTTCTCACAGACAGTCACCCAGAGGAAACCCACGCAGACACAGGGAGAACACACCACACTCTTCACAGACAGTCACCTGGAGGAAACCCACGCAGACACAGAGAGAACACACCACACTCCTCACAGAAAGTCACCCGGAGGAAACCCACGCAGACACAGAGAGAACACACCACACTCCTCACAGACAGTCACCCGGAGGAAACCCACTCAGACACAGGGAGAACACACCACACTTCTCACAGACAGTCACCCAGAGGAAACCCACGCAGACACAGGGAGAACACACCACACTTCTCACAGACAGTCACCCGGAGGAAACCCACGCAGACACAGAGAGAACACACCACACTCCTCACAGAAAGTCACCCGGAGGAAACCCTCGCAGACACAGAGAGAACACACCACACTCCTCACAGACAGTCACCCGGAGGAAACCCACGCAGACCCAGAGAGAACACACCACACTCCTCACAGACAGTCACCCGGAGGAAACCCACGCAGACACAGGGAGAACACACCACATTCCTCACAGACAGTCACCCGGAGGAAACCCACGCAGACACAGAGAGAACACACCTAACTCCTCACAGACAGTCACCCGGAGGACACCCACGCAAACACAGGGAGAACACACCGCATTCCTCACAGACAGTCACCCGGAGGAAACCCACGCAGACACAGAGAGAACACACCAGACTCCTCACAGACAGTCACCCGGAGGAAACCCCCGCTGACACAGGGAGAACACACCACACTCCTCACAGACAGTAACCCAGAGGAAACCCACGCAGACACAGAGAGAACATACCACACTCCTCACAGACAGTCACCCGGAGGAAACCCAAGCAGACACAGAGAGAACATACCAACTCCTCACAGACAGTCACCCAGAGGAAACCCACGCAGACACAGGGAGAACACACAACACTCTTCACAGACAGTCACCCGGAGGAAACCCACGCAGACACAGAGAGAACACACCACACTCCTCACAGACAGTCATCCGGAGGAAACCCACGCAGACACAGGGAGAACACACCACATTCCTCACAGACAGTCACCCGGAGGAAACCCACGCAGACACAGGGAGAACACACCACACTCCTCACAGACAGTCACCCGGAGGGAACCCACGCAGACACAGGGAGAACACAACACACTCCTCACAGACAGTCACCCAGAGGAAACCCACGCAGACACAGGGAGAACACACCACATTCCTCACAGACAGTCACCCGGAGGAAACCTACGCAGACACAGGGAGAACACACCACACTCCTCACAGACAGTCACCCAGAGGAAACCCACTCAGACACAGGGAGAACACACCACACTCCTCACAGACAGTCACCCGGAGGAAACCCACACAGACACAGGGAGAACATACCAACTCCTCACAGACAGTCACCCAGAGGAAACCCACGCAAACACAGGGAGAACACACCACACTCCTCACAGACAGTCACCCGGAGGAAACCCACGCAGACACAAGGAGAACACACCACACTCCTCACAGACAGTCACCCGGAGGAAACCCATGCAGACACAGGGAGAACACACCACACTCCTCACAGACTGTCACCCGGAGGAAACCCACGCAGACACGGAGAGAACACACCACACTCCTCACAGACAGTCACCCGGAGGAAACCCACTCAGACACAGGGAGAATACACCACACTTCTCACAGACAGTCACCCAGAGGAAACCCACGCAGACACAGAGAGAACACACCACACTCCTCACAGAAAGTCACCCGGAGTCAGAAAGTCACCACAATTCTCACAGACAGTCACCCAGAGGAAACCCACGCAGACACAGGGAGAACACACCACATTCCTCACAGACAGTCACCCGGAGGAAACCCACGCAGACACAGAGAGAACACACCTAACTCCTCACAGACAGTCACCCGGAGGACACCCACGCAAACACAGGGAGAACACACCGCATTCCTCACAGACAGTCACCCGGAGGAAACCCACGCAGACACAGAGAGAACACACCAGACTCCTCACAGACAGTCACCCGGAGGAAACCCCCGCTGACACAGGGAGAACACACCACACTCCTCACAGACAGTAACCCAGAGGAAACCCACGCAGACACAGAGAGAACATACCACACTCCTCACAGACAGTCACCCGGAGGAAACCCAAGCAGACACAGAGAGAACATACCAACTCCTCACAGACAGTCACCCAGAGGAAACCCACGCAGACACAGGGAGAACACACAACACTCTTCACAGACAGTCACCCGGAGGAAACCCACGCAGACACAGAGAGAACACACCACACTCCTCACAGACAGTCATCCGGAGGAAACCCACGCAGACACAGGGAGAACACACCACATTCCTCACAGACAGTCACCCGGAGGAAACCCACGCAGACACAGGGAGAACACACCACACTCCTCACAGACAGTCACCCGGAGGGAACCCACGCAGACACAGGGAGAACACAACACACTCCTCACAGACAGTCACCCAGAGGAAACCCACGCAGACACAGGGAGAACACACCACATTCCTCACAGACAGTCACCCGGAGGAAACCTACGCAGACACAGGGAGAACACACCACACTCCTCACAGACAGTCACCCAGAGGAAACCCACTCAGACACAGGGAGAACACACCACACTCCTCACAGACAGTCACCCGGAGGAAACCCACACAGACACAGGGAGAACATACCAACTCCTCACAGACAGTCACCCAGAGGAAACCCACGCAAACACAGGGAGAACACACCACACTCCTCACAGACAGTCACCCGGAGGAAACCCACGCAGACACAAGGAGAACACACCACACTCCTCACAGACAGTCACCCGGAGGAAACCCACGCAGACCCAGAGAGAACACACCACACTCCTCACAGACAGTCACCCAGAGGAAACCCACGCAGACACAGGGAGAACACACCACATTCCTCACAGACAGTCACCCGGAGGAAACCCACGCAGACACAGAGAGAACACACCTAACTCCTCACAGACAGTCACCCGGAGGACACCCACGCAAACACAGGGAGAACACACCGCATTCCTCACAGACAGTCACCCGGAGGAAACCCACGCAGACACAGAGAGAACACACCAGACTCCTCACAGACAGTCACCCGGAGGAAACCCCCGCTGACACAGGGAGAACACACCACACTCCTCACAGACAGTAACCCAGAGGAAACCCACGCAGACACAGGGAGAACATACCACACTCCTCACAGACAGTCACCCGGAGGAAACCCACGCAGACACAGAGAGAACATATCAACTCCTCACAGACAGTCACCCATAGGAAACCCACGCAGACACAGGGAGAACACACAACACTCTTCACAGACAGTCACCCGGAGGAAACCCACGCAGACACAGGGAGAACACACCACACTCCTCACAGACAGTCACCCGGAGGAAACCCATGCAGACACAGGGAGAACACACCACACTCCTCACAGACTGTCACCCGGAGGAAACCCACGCAGACACGGAGAGAACACACCACACTCCTCACAGACAGTCACCCGGAGGAAACCCACTCAGACACAGGGAGAATACACCACACTTCTCACAGACAGTCACCCAGAGGAAACCCACGCAGACACAGAGAGAACACACCACACTCCTCACAGAAAGTCACCCGGAGTCAGAAAGTCACCACAATTCTCACAGACAGTCACCCAGAGGAAACCCACGCAGACACAGGGAGAACACACCACACTCCTCACAGAAAGTCACCTGGAGGAAACCCTCGCAGACACAGAGAGAACACAACACACTCCTCACAGACAGTCACCCGGAGGAAACCCACGCAGACCCAGAGAGAACACACCACACTCCTCACAGACAGTCACCCGGAGGAAACCCACGCAGACACAGGGAGAACACACCACATTCCTCACAGACAGTCACCCGGAGGAAACCCACGCAGACACAGAGAGAACACACCTAACTCCTCACAGACAGTCACCCGGAGGACACCCACGCAAACACAGGGAGAACACACCGCATTCCTCACAGACAGTCACCCGGAGGAAACCCCCGCTGACACAGGGAGAACACACCACACTCCTCACAGACAGTAACCCAGAGGAAACCCACGCAGACACAGGGAGAACATACCACACTCCTCACAGACAGTCACCCGGAGGAAACCCACGCAGACACAGAGAGAACTTACCAACTCCTCACAGACAGTCACCCATAGGAAACCCACGCAGGCACAGGGAGAACACACAACACTCTTCACAGACAGTCACCCAGAGGAAACCCACGCAGACACAGGGAGAACACACCACACTCCTCACAGACAGTCACCCGGAGGAAACCCATGCAGACACAGGGAGAACACAACACACTCCTCACAGACAGTCACCCAGAGGAAACCCACGCAGACACAGGGAGAACACACCACATTCCTCACAGACAGTCACCCGGAGGAAACCTACGCAGACACAGGGAGAACACACCACACTCCTCACAGACAGTCACCCAGAGGAAACCCACTCAGACACAGGGAGAACACACCACACTCCTCACAGACAGTCACCCGGAGGAAACCCACACAGACACAGGGAGAACATACCAACTCCTCACAGACAGTCACCCAGAGGAAACCCACGCAAACACAGGGAGAACACACCACACTCCTCACAGACAGTCACCCGGAGGAAACCCACGCAGACACAAGGAGAACACACCACACTCCTCACAGACAGTCACCCGGAGGAAACCCACACAGACACAGGGAGAACATACCAACTCCTCACAGACAGTCACCCGGAGGAAACCCACGCAAACACAGGGAGATCACACCACACTCCTCACAGACAGTCACCCGGAGGAAACCCACGCAGACACAGGGAGAACACACCACACTCCTCACAGACTGTCACCCGGAGGAAACCCACGCAGACACGGAGAGAACACACCACACTCCTCACAGACAGTCACCCAGAGGAATCCCACTCAGACACAGAGAGAACACACCACACTCCTCACAGACAGTCACCCGGAGGAAACCCACACAGACACAGGGAGAACATACCAACTCCTCACAGACAGTCACCCAGAGGAAACCCACGCAGACACAGAGAGAACACACCACACTCCTCACAGACAGTCACCCGGAGGAAACCCACGCAGACACAGGGAGAACACACCACACTCCTCACAGACTGTCACCCGGAGGAAACCCACGCAGACACGGAGAGAACACACCACACTCCTCACAGACAGTCACCCGGAACTTGACTCAAACCCACAACCTCCATGTCCTTGGAGCTGTGTGACTGCGGCACTACCTGCTGCACCACCGTGCCGCCCGTAATTGATTGATTATTTAATTAAACCAGTACCATCACCTCAACTCTTTTCAATGCTGAAAGACCTTGTGTAAGACTAGGTTTAAGACCTGAGGTAAAAGCGGAGATGGATGAGGATGTAGGATTATATCGGTGGCCAAGTGTGCTTTCTAAACTCACATTTACAGTGAACTATAATCACTACATCATCTAACATGGTGAGAGAGAGGGAGAGGGAAGGCAAGAGGGAGAGAGATATAGAGAGGGTAGAGAGAGAGAGGCCTGAGACAGAGAGGTTGGTGCAGAGAGAGAGAGAGGGAGAGAGAAAACATGACAGTCTGTTAATGGAAAACACTCTAGGATGTAGGGAAGCAATGATCATACGACAAGGTGAAATGTGTGTGTGTGTGTGTGTGTGTGTGTTGAGTGGGCGTCACTTCTAGTAGGAATGAGGTCAGTGAGTAAACATCAGCTCAGCAGCAGTTCATTCAAAATATGACACACATCTGAACGCCCTCGGCTTGAAGTGACGACCTCTCTCTCCTCGCCGCACAGAAGCAGAACCGAGCTCCTGGAGAAGACGTCACTAATAGTGTGTTGTTCCCACACTTGTGAAGAAGTGAAGTGAAGAGTATGGCCATTATAACTGACCTTCATGTTGTTTATTGCCACTGTCTGAACGTAATCTTATTTCCTACCGTCTGACAGCCAGGTCTCATCCTGGATGGCAGCCCCTCACCTGAAACTCAACCCCAGCAAGACTGAGCTGGAACCACAGGCCTTCACCATGATCTCCTCCTGCATCTCCTCTTTCAGATCTAAAACCCGGACACTGACCCCAAAAACCAAACATGAACCAGCCCCTCTGTACTTGTGGACAATAGTTAAAACATGTGGACATGATTCATACCAAGAGCCCTTCAAGATTCAAGTACAGCTTGGGCTTGACCCACCAGCCATTTCAAGTGTTTACAGTTCTTTGTACAATAAAGTAGTTGCAGTTCCTGGTCTCGGCCTTTAGAGGAACTACTGAGTGGTTTAGTATTTGGATTTTGGAAACATCACAAGGACATAAAAACCATGCTTGTTCTGTTTGTTTCCTGTCCAGGTGTGTTTTCCTGGCTCCAAAATACTCACTTTCAGCAGACAAAGTGCATCATTTACACATGTGTAACACTACAACCCCCAACCGCTGTAAACAGTGGATTAACCATGACTCTGTCCTGACTCTGTATGTTTATCCATGGCTCCGTTGCTGTTCTGGTTCAAACAGACAACAGCTCTGTGAAGTGACAGACCCTTGATTCCCATGAAAACTGCTGCAGACACATTCAGGGCTGCTTAGGGAATAGCACCAAGATTCAAGAATCCTGAACAGAACCAGTTAATATCATTGGGATGGTCAGGAACCTCTGCAGACTTGTGGCCTGAAAGGAGTCCGTTAGACAGCCCACCATCATTAATCCCAAATACTAAGACAAAGGCCCACTCTGTCTATGATGTTACATGAAGGGGCACCACCATAGACTATTAATTTGTCCTGGCAGTCGCTGAAGAATGCACTGAAAACACACCACTTCTGTAAAGCACACACAGTGCAGCAGGAAATTGAATCTCACTCGTGGTCTGTTACTTCACTGAGTGCACGTGTGTATCTGTCTGCTGAATCTAATGACTCCACTGGACCCCACCTGCACCACAGAACCCACACTCATCAGCAGTCAAACAGTGGTACAGTGCATCTCTGTTAAACACTCATTCATTCATTCATTCATTCTTTCAGTCTGTAAGCACTTATCCAGTTCAGGGTCGCGGTGGGTCCAGAGCCTACCTGGAATCATTGGGCGCAAGGTGGGAATACACCCTGGAGGGGGCGCCAGTCCTTCACAGGTCAACACACACACATTCACTCACACCTATGGACACTTTTGTGTAGCTAGTTCACTTACCAACGTTTGTTTTTGGACCGTGGGAGGAAACCGGAGCCTATTAAACATGGCATGTGAAATATTTTAAAAAAAAAATAAATAAAAAAACATTTTAGAGATCTACCACCATATTATATTCTCTTGTTTGACCTTCTTCCAACATCCTGGTAGTTCCTACCAAGACAGGACAGTCATAACATTAACCACCTCCCTGTTTCTACAATCTTTGTCCAGTCTCTCAGCTCCACTCCACTCTGGATTTTGTAGTTTCTAGAATTACAGACTGTAGTTCAGACGTTGTTTTGCATGCTTAGTTCAATGCTCAGGAGCCTCACAGAACAGGTATGATTTGGGTGGTGGGTCATTCTCAGAGCTGCAGTGAAGTGTGTTGTGCTGGTACGAGTGGATCAGACACAGCAGTGCTTCTGGAGTTTTAAAAGACAGTGTCCACTCTGTTAGACACACCTACCTCATTGATCCACCTTCAGAGACAGTTTATCTTCACGTCAGGACGGACTCAGCAGATGACATACACTGGACTGATGCACGTTCCTCTGCTTTAACATCATCACTGTTGACAGAGGTGCTCAACTATTAAGACTGGAGTTGTCCCGGTGGGCTGTGTGTTATCAGTTTTCTCTGAGTCATCTCTTACTCTGCTTTACCGCTGTTGTTATTGACAGAGGAGCTCTTCTGCTGAAGCAGGGCTTGCCCCAGAGGGATGGAAATTGTAAGAATTCTGACTCATCTCTTATTTGTATTCTGCTTTAAGATTCCTGTAGGCCTTCTGACGTCTGTTGTAATGCGTGTTGGTTTAAGAATCAGGATCCTCTCTGCTGTTTTATTGGTGTCGGATTATTAACTCGCTGTGTGGTAGTACATGGTGGAACTTACGTTAGTGATCGACTTGAGACGCATGTTAACGGACTCCTGCGTTAAAGGAGAACCCTGCTAAAGTCATTCAGGGAGCTAGGGGAAGGCCTGAGTCAGAAGTGTTGAAATACACAGCATTGAAATACACACAGAGGAACCTAAAGGCTGTAATACCACAAACGCAATTACACAATTAAGATATATAATATGTGGCAAACAGGACATGCTTTGAGATATCGGCAGGATTTCTAACTATATCTTATGGCATCTCTGCAAGTCAACAACGCAGAACAAGTGTCAAGATATGATCTGCTACTATGTGTGACAACAGTTCACCTCATAACGAATGTTTTGTGAGCTAGGGAAGGGAGGAGAACCTAGGCTCAGTCCTGCAGAAACTGCACTAGGTAATGTCTGTTTTGATTCTAGGACAGTGTGGTAAAGGTGAATGACACTCTGCAACAGTAGGGGGAGCCCAGGAGCAAAAATACCAACCCTTAACTAGTGTTCCTTTAAGATCTTATGTCTCACAAATCAAGGCAGACTGCAGACATACAGGTCAAGTTCAACTTCATATCTTAAGACTTGACACCACTCAGACATCATATATTATGACCTACAACTTAAATACAGCTTCTGACTCAAACAGGATCTTTGACCTCAGGTCTTATAACTTACAACTCAACTTCAGATCTTAAGACTAGTAATTAGAACAAACACTTTAGATTTTATGACCCATGACTCATATCCGACTTCAAATCTTATAACTCTTTAATCAAATCCGACTTCAGATATGATAACTCTTCACTCAAATCTGACTTCAGATTATATCACTCTTTAATCAAATTGGACTTCAGATCGTATGACCCATGACTCAAATCCAATTTCAGACCTTATGGCTCATGACTCAAATCCGACTTCAGATCTTATCCCTCTTTAATCAAATCCGACTTCAGATCTTATCACTCTTTAATCAAATCCGAATTCAGATCTTATGACTTTTCAATCAAATCCGACTTCAGATCTTATGACTCTTCACTCAAATTCAACTTCAGATCTTATCACTATTTATCAAATTCAACTTCAGATCGTATGATTCTTCACTCAAATCCACCTTCAGATCCTATGACTCTTCAATCAAATCCGCCTTCAGACCTTATGACTCATGACTCAGATCTGACTTAAGATCTCATGATTCTTCAATAAAATAAAATAAATGTCTTCAAACAACCACCAAGATAGCAGACGCAGCTCTGTTATGGCGCTGAAAAGTGTTGGGTGCTCCGGACAAAGGCCAAATCTCATAAGGCATACGTGTGGGCCAGATGATTTTGCCCTGATTTATTCCACAACACACCTGATTATTGGCCCATATAAGGTGGACCTGTGGCCAACTTAGCTGAGACAACAAGATTCACCTTGAGTCAATGCCATAATTCAAGGTCAAATGTGGGCTATAAAAGAATAGCAGATGCACCAATTTGGGCAAAACATTCATTGCTATCTGGGCATGGCCTGATCAATACTAAGTTTTATTAACAATGATTTGTTATTTCAAAGTTCATCTCAAGTGCTTGACAGCTAGTTGTCACCAGCAGGACAGATTTAGGAGACCTTGTGGTCAGGAGGAAACTACAGCGTCATGTAAGCAAGAATAACAGAACTCATTTTCCACTTCTGCTCTTGGACTGGGTTTTGCCTTGACAGCCCATTTATAAACACACAGTCCAACACTGTGTACTATAAATAGCAGAAAACAGGCTTTGGGTTCTCCTGGTGAGTGAAGGCTTATGCTGATTGCAACTGTGGACCCGGGCCTCTGCAGGAGGTGGCAGCGAGGGTCTGATTACTCTTCCTCCTCCAGGCCTTCCACTTCCTGCTGACGTTAAACAGCACTTCAGAGCTGATTTCTGCCTCTCTGGCCTCGTGCTGGAGGAATCTGACTCCATCAGGATCTCCTAACTGCCATGAAGTCACACAGACCACTGAGCAATTTGACCCAAACCTTTGCTCTGATGCTGCTTTGTATTTTTCCTTCCACTCTGGTGGTTGCTGGAAAATGGTTTGGTGCTAGGCGGTAAATGGCTGTAAAAATATCTTTTGAAAAGGAAACCAAAAGAGAACATGTCTGACCATTTTAATTTGGTAGAATATTATGTGTAGAGGCAATCTAGTACACAAACCAAATATATCTGTTGTAAATATCACAGAAGACGCTTCTCAGCCAATCAGACTTCTGATCTTATGACCCTTGACTCAAATCAGATCTTATGAATTTTGACACAAATCAGACTTCAGGTTTTATGCCTCATGTCTCAAATCATACTTCAGATCTTATGACTCTTGACTCAAATCAGACTTCAGATCTTATGACTTGTGACTCAAATCAGACTTCAGATCTTATGACTTGTGACTCAAATCAGACTTCAAATCTTATAACTCATGACTGAAATCAGACTTCAGATCTTCTGACTCTTGACTCAAATTAGACTTCAGATCTTATGAATTTTGACTCAAATCAGACTTCAGGTTTTATGACTCATGACTCAAATCAGACTTCAGATCTTATGACTCTTGACTCAAATCAGACTTCAGATCTTATGACTCATGACTGAAATCAGACTTCAGATCTTCTGACTCGACTCAAATCAGACTTCAGATCTTCTGACTCTTGACTCAAATCAGACTTCAGATCTTATGACTCATGACTGAAATCAGACTTCAGATCTTATGACTCTTGATTCAAATCAGACTTCAGATCTTATGAATTTTGACTCAAATCAGACTTCAGGTTTTATGACTCATGACTCAAATCAGACTTCAGATCTTATGATTCTTGATTCAAATCAGACTTCAGATCTTTTGACTCTTGACTCAAATCAGACTTCAGATCGTATGACTCATGACTCAAATCAGAGTTCAGATCTTATGACTCATGACTCAAATCAGAGTTCAGATCTTAAAACTCATGACTCAAATCAGATTTTAGATCATATGACTTTTGACTTAAATCAGACCTCAGATCATATGATGTTTGACTCAAGTCAGACTTCAGAACGTATGACTAATAACCCAGCATGCAAAATTGCAACTCAACATGGAATTCAGATCTTATAAATGGAGAATCAGTTCGGCCCTTATACCATATGACTTGGTGTCACATGAAGTACATGGAACGAGGAAGTGGAGTTTAACACAGAGATATTTGTTAACACTGAACATGCAAAGTCAGAACAGAGAGAACTAGGAACAAGAACACTAGTAAATCACAAAAACCTGTAAAGATCATTTTAAGATGGAAATACTACCCAGTGTTGCTTTAAAGACATTTCCTCTAGCTGGATTATATTAATCTTAATTAAATACGCCTGTTGTATGCTGCGGTGTGTTGTGTTCTGGACAAACTCGACAAACCGATCAGGAAGTCTGGCTCTGCTCTCTGAGTCAAGCTGCACTTTATGAAGGTTGAAACAGAACAGTACAGTCTCAACAAGCTGCTGGCTATTATGAACAATACATAGCTCCCCTGAGCACAACAGTGAAAAACAGAGAAGCACATTCAGAGGAAGAGTTATACAGCTAGCGCCACATGAGATCCATCCTTCCCACTGTAGTAACACTCTACATATAGCCTCCTTACTGTAGGACCATTACTGACCACCTGCTATTTTAACTGCAGTGTTAATTTAATTCAAGAAAACTATGAAAAAATATATTTTTCCACCACAAAACTGGACAAGAACTAAGTCAAAATAATAATTAGACAAGACAAGAAACTATGACTAAACGTACTGTGCTTTCCATCATCAACTAAAAACTAAACAAAATTATTATTATTATTATTATTTTTAATTCGAAAACACAAAATCACAAGGAAATAAAACAGGAAAAGGCTACATCTCTTTGCCGTTTGTCATACCGACAATACTCGAATAAATGACTCTTTGAGCAGATTCCTCTTCTTCCAGCCAGTGGATAAATGCCATGATTTTTCCAAATCTCTGGCTGAGCATCTCGGGGGTGAATGGAGCTGTGGGCGTGTCTGGATACAGAGCTTCTGCGAGATGATTGGAGGATCATTCGAAAGGCTGAATCCCGTTTTGATTGACAGCTACACTGTAAAAAGTGGGACTGGGGCCAATTAATATCTAGTTAAAAACTAATAGTAACTTGCACTTAATAAAAAGACTTCTTGTAGTTTGAAATCAAATTGAGCTAAATTCAACAAATTTGAACAAAGTATTAATTGCAATTTACACAATTTTGGCTGAATAAAATTAGCTGGGATATGTTGAATAGAATGTATTCATATTTTATGAGTAACACCAAAGATCCATAAAATGTAATAGATTTTACTCATTGGGAGTTCTTTAATATTAATCATACACTTCCGCCCAACGCATTTTGAAACTCGTGGACACCAGCATTGTTGGGTTCTGAACGTCCGCGGACTTCCCAAAGTGAACAGCTTTTAAATTAACAGCAAAAGAACAATTTTTATCTAAAACTGTGTATTTTGTTTGAGGCGCTCTTAAATGTGGGGACACGCAGTTCTAAGCTCCGCATTTTTTAAGGTGGATCAGTGTGTTTGAGGGGGGAAAACGACAGTTGTTTGTATGTGGATGAAGTTTAACTTGTCTGTAAGTCTTTAATTCACTGATTGAATTACCAGAGACACTCATTTGTAACTCGAGGTGTTTTGTTTGTAGCACTGTCGCTAATGCAGTTAGCCGTCTCCGGAGTTTGGAGGCATTTCCACCTTAAGTGATCCGAAACAGCAAAACCATGGAGCAGGAATAGAGTAATCCTCATTTCTGTTCGTTGATATCAACGTTTGGAGTTCTTTTCACTGTCTAAAACAACACCAGATGCCTCTGCTATGTGCAGGGAGAGAGAGACCTAGCAGGTAACTGAGGCGGTTTATTTACTAACACTGGTGCTTCAGGACTGGTTTCAAGCACAGACTGGAGAGTTAGCTGATGGTGAGGAACAACGTTTGATTAAAAAACAAAGTGTTTTTGTGATTACAATCCTGAATTACGGGTTTAAGAAGCTGATGTTGTGCTTTCTGTAGTTTGCATGTTGTTTCATGTGTCTGTTGACGGTATAATGAAGCAATGACACGACGCTCAGTCTCTGTCAGACTACACTTTCAAACGGTCATTGAAGCACTAGGGCACTCTCACTTCACACACAGAGCTGCGTTTGAACAGAGTTCAGAAATTAGAGGAACACAGCACACCACGAAATCAGAGGCAATGATTCGTCTGTTTACTAAACTCAATATATCAGAATGCATGTTTTCATAATATTGTGTAGGAACACCTAGCTACATTTGTTTTTATTTTTAGTCTTTTTGGTTTTCTGCTAAGTTTAAAAAAAAAAATCTATTTCCCAATCGCATTTTCTCTTTTCGCGCCATATACCCGATGGTTTCTGTTAAAGTAGACCATTCAGATCACTCTGAATTTTTACTGCTGATGTTATTTCTGTGTCAGAAACTGTGTTATATTCACTGTTTAACTGCACTAATTTGTGTTTCCGACATTTTGTAGTTTTCAAAAACAGGCTGTAGCCGATATGGCTCGTAGTTTACTTTTTTTGCTGTGAATCTGAATCGTAAAACCAAGTTCGAGCGTGACTTGAGGGCACTACTATAAACGATATAATTAGTACTTATTAAAAGCAAGAATGTTCCAATTCCAATAATTTCTATAAAATTTTATGACCTGTGTTTGCTCACGGTCTACAGTCTGGTTTAAATTATTTGACTGTACAGCAAGGTTATGTCTGTTTATATTTTATGTACATAATGAATTTGAAATACAAGATATCATATTTTGTTAACAATTATACCCAGTCAATCTAATTAGGACCCAGGATGCACCTGAAAATAGATGAATAGAAAAGACCAACACTAAAACATTACACTTGCTTATGAAGTTAAAGCTAATATTCATCTATTTGCAGGTGCCTGCTGAATCCTAATTAAACTGATCTGGTGTAAGATGAGCGCAGTCTCAAAACATTATTGAGATTTAAGTGCACCAACAAGTTTTGACCTTGCAACACATCCCCAAAATATATTCTGCCTGTGATCCTTGATGTAGTTGTATCAATTTTTAATTTTTGTATGAATAAATGTTGCGAGAGTTGAATCAAAGTTTATTTTGTATCATTTTTATGCACATTGACCTGTTGACTTGAACATGGCACAAAAAGGACAAATTTAGTAGATTTAACATAAAAAAATTATGGCAACAAACTGACACGTGATATTATTGAATAGATGTAAAGTTACTATAATTAGTAAATAGGAACAAGCTTTCTCCAGAAACCTAGTACATGCTACTCATTTTTTGCCAGATATTTAGTAAATGTAAATCAATACTTGCAAGATATTTAGTAAATATTAATTAAGTTTTCTCAGATAAATAGTCCTTTCCTTGTGAAATTAAGTTGTACTTACTCAATATTTTTGAGCTATATTAATTCATATTTAGGCATGTTATTACTAAATCCAACACATTTTAACTGTGCATTTTATTAACATTTACATAATTTTCTTGCTTAAATTTAGTTAATTTATTCAATGAATTTTACTTAAAAGTTGGAAAATTAGAATCTACTCATTAATATTACGTGTCACTTTGTTGCCATAATTTTTTTAAGTAACTAATGGGTCACATTTTTTACAGTGTATTTTGAAATCTACACCGTCACTTAATCACTGGGAACTTCAGTCCCATAAAATCCCCACGAATAAAAATGTAGAATTCCAGAAGGACAATGCAATGAAGTTTATTTAAAGCGCTCAATTATTTGTACAGCTGAATTAATTAATGACTTACCTGAACCCATGGCCATGAGTTAAATAGCTTAGTTAAATAGCATAAATAACAGTGGTTTACAATGCCACGTGACAGTAAAATGGTAAAAATTATAAGAGAAAAAGGGAGAACTACGGTGCGGAG
>NC_089803.1:20552285-20564785 GCF_029633855.1 Hoplias malabaricus | reverse complement strand
CATGTATAGCTCCTTGTTCCTGACGCTAAACAACCATGCCCTGTTCTGTGAGTGTTTAGAGCACGTCTGCTGTAATCAGATTTGATTTGATGGAGTCAGTGGAGAGAATGAGATGCTTGTTAGAGTGGGTCAGAGCGCTGCTCGTTTATCTCCAGGCTGATGAAGGTGTTTGTCTGAGGCGGTCCACTCACGGGTCTCAGAACATTTAATCTTCACCTGGAGATACAGAGCAACGAGGGGAGGGAGGGGATTTAAAGCCACTTAGAGGAGTGCAGATGTGCTGGGGAGAGAGAGAGAGAGAAAGAGAGAGAGAAAGAGAGAGAGAGAGAGAGAGAGAGAGAGGATACTACAAGAGCTCAGAGTGCTCTGGCTCTTTCTGCCTTTGTAATTATCTGTCACTGTATGTGTGTGTGTGTGACCATTAGTAATCTACACACACTCCTGTCGGTCTCGTAGCACATCCGGTTATACAGCCCTGAATACCAATAGCACTATTATGGAAACATTACCCAGCCTCTGCCAAACCATGCCAACCGGAAACACCACGGCCCCTGGGACAGACCACTGTGAGAATACATCACAACCGTGTGTGTGTGTGTGTGTGTGTCTGTGTGTGTCTGTGTGTGTGTGTGTGTGTGTGTGTGTGTGTGTGTGTGTGTGTAAATGTATGGAACATTCAGTGGGCTCATGTCCACCATGTTCTTTAGATAAAGAGGCCAAACTTATGGAAGCCCATTTCCACATATACTTGAATGGAAATATGGGTTATATACACAGTCGACCCTCATATCTGCAGGTTCTAGTGGGCTCTGGACCCACCGTGACCCTTATCAAATCAAATCAAATTTATTTGAATAGTGCTTTTTACAACTGATGATGTCATAAAGCAGTTTCACAGAATTCCGGTAAAGATACAGTTTTGACATGAAATGTAAACATGTAAAGAATGTAAAATCCCCAGGTGAGAAAGCCAAGGGCGACAGTGGCAAGAAAAAAACTCTGGTCTGAAGCGTGGAGCAGGAGCTCGACAGTCATCCATCAGTGTCCAGCCGGACAGGTGGGCAGTCGTTTACTCAGAAAAAGGTAAAGGGTTGGAATTACTTTTAATCTGGTTGGTATTTGTAAAGCAGAATAAGGATAAAACAGTTGCAGGAGGTGAATGAATGAACTATTCACAGTGTATTAGGTATTATCAGTGATCTAGAGATGAATTACAGTGTGCAGGAGGAGGGTGTGGGTATAGTGTGTGCAAATGCTACACTATTTTTTATATGAGGACATTGAGCATCCCCCGATTTCAAGGAGGGTCCATGGAGGGTACTGAAACCAGAACACCCTGGTCCTCTTCAGATACCAGTGGCCGGCAGTATAGCCATTAAAAGGAACACGGTGTAGTATTTTTACCATTAAATTACAGCTTCAAAATCATTGTGAAGCGTCACTGACCTGTAACTCGTGACATCACAGTTTAGAGTAGCCTCCATATTGTGGATTTACTCATTACTCATTACTTATATTTCTTCTATTTATTTGAGTTGTGTAATAAGGATGATCCGGAATCATTTATCCATCTCATGTTTGTAAGCAGAGCTCTGTTCATCTGTGTCAGTCAATAGAGGAGTAAAGTAGCACTGTACTGTCTACATAGTGCACATCACAGATAAAACTAAAAGTACTGCACCCACAGAGTCATTAGACACTAATTCCACAAGGACATGTGAACATTAAAGTTGAATAAAAATTATTTTCGACAGGCAAAGCACTACATGAGTGTGGAAAACGTTATTTTCTGACCAACACTGTGCCCTACAGAGGGTGTGGAGAGACATTTGGGATTCGGCCTCAGCTTTGCAGTGGCATGAATATATCATTCACATTTTCAGACAAGGAGAGCTACTTTATCAAATTGAAGTCAGACCAGAGGAATAATTTAAGCTGACAGTTGCAATAAAACATTATCCTCTGAGAATCTCTTCCACTCTCAGAGTGCAGGGACAACGGGATCAGATTTTTCGCCTGTAAACAGGGAAAAAAAAGGGGAAAATGAACACGTGGCTTGTGTCTCTAGTCTCCTACAAACTACAACAAAACACAAGGGATCTCTATTATGAAAAACTTACTCAGATTCAAACACAAGGGCAGAGAAATGCGCTGGAGCCTAACATGCTAACAGTTTTTAGCTCCTATGATGAAAATGCTAATGTGGCTAACCGTTTTTATGGTCTTTTTTCTCTTCATTACGCAACACAGTGGGATCCTTTACCCCCTGATATAGAGGCACTGGGCTTTTGTGCTTCTGAATGTTGTGTGACTCTCTCCTGTGCTATGTATGAGATAAATGTATCCATCTTTCCCATTTGTTTACATTAGTGCAGCGCTCTGAAACCAGAAAATCAGACCCCAAAATGGCACCCACAGCAAAAAAAAAAAAAAAAAATAATAATAATAATAATAAAAAATAACAATAATTAAAAAAATCCTGTGACTGGAAATCATGGAAAGGGAGAAGAGTGTCTGTTCGTGTTATTCCAGGCTCAGCACAGAGGAAACTGCACTGTGTAACTTTTGAAGAAGGGCAGGAAGACGGCTGAAGAGTGGCATTTTCTAGTGGCAGTGCTTTTCTATGGAGATTATTCAAGCCTCTGTGTCTACAGTGAATTCCCCAATGTCCATTGACCTCTTGTTATCATTTTTCAAATACATAAATCTTCTGAGCATTATTGCGTGGAAGCTTATTTCCATGTGGGAATCCACCACACGTCCTCCCTGTAAACTAAGATGTGTGTGGGTGTGAGTGTGTGATGGAGAAGCATCAGGGTCTAACGGTGTAACGCAGTAATGGAGGTTTGCTGTTCAGACGTCATAACGAGAAAACCCGCACAGCCAAGAGGGACTGCAGAGATTTCACATCAGGACAAAAAGTGCTTCCTAATTAGACGGCTAATTATGCTAAACGGGTTCAGTTTACTGCGCTTTCAGTTTCCAGGGGACAGGGTTTCAGGAGTTACACTCACAGAGATAAACACCCTCAGGACTCTCTGACAGTTAGGTCTTGGAGAATGATCAATGTGAGGTGGCTTTACCTGGGCTCCTGAGTGGCGCAGATGTCCAAATCTTTACAGTTTCATAATTGTTGTGAGATCACAAGATCAATCCCTAGGGATGTCACTGCCTTCCAGGTCCAGGAGTCCAAGAGAAATCAAAGGGATGGCCCTTCACTTCCCAAACATCTCTCTTTATGATCCTTACCTGTATGTGCCTGTGAGTTAACAGAACGGGAATGGGCAGTTAGTGTTCTCCTGCAAGCGTGCTGAGCTGTCCAGTTACCCACATTACCCCACTGTACTCAACTCTACTCAATTTTTTAGTACATTTGGTACCAAAATGTGGTGGGTAATGTAAAAAAAACCACAATGACAGTGGCAGTAATTTTAAAAAATGTTTACTCATCTTGTATTTGCATGTTGTTGTTTTTTTTATTTATTTATTTTTATTGGGACTTAACATAGCTTTAGCCATGGATCAGTTCAGACAGATCAGTTTTTGCTTTCTTTGTTGCACTCTCCAGCTTCCACTGGAGTCTTTCATCTGACACCAATCAAGGAGCGTTTGAAGCTCTTCAAAATAGTGTAATTTTAAAAGTCAAAGTAAATATAATTGATACTGTAGCTAGGCATTCTATGAATGCCTTGTTTGTGCTGGATGTCTGCAATGAGACGCATAGAGAGGTAAGTTTCTCTGTCCAATCGGAGCTCTGCGAGGTTTACACGTCATGATTTAGTCGCTAATCTGCTCGCTTGGAATCATGAGCACATTCCAGGTTTATGCCTTTGCTTAAGGGAGAAGCTAAAACAAGCAGAGTAGAGCCAAGTAGTAGGTACCATGCAGTGGGAATGCGACATTAGTGTTCTCCTCCAAGCATGTTGAGTCATTCATTGACGTTATACTGGCAGCAGTTTGCTAATAAACAAGGACTGCCATCATGTCTTAGGGGAAGCATGTGTTATTCGTCATCCACCCAGTGGAGCTGGCTCCATACTATTGGAGGGAAAGTTATATTCAAAATTACTTTAGTTTGCCAGAGGGAAACATTCCAGATGATCTTCAAATGAAGCCAGCAGCTCAAACCCCTCCGCGCCTTACACACTCAGCCACAGCCAATATTTTTACTAGTGGCCTTCAGGAAATCACACTGGCGAATTGAAAGCAATGCTCGTGCCAAGAATACAAACTACACATGAACGCACACTACACAAATAACAGTTTATAAAACCAAACGTTGCTTCTGAAATCCAGGCTTCATGGGGGTTTGTTCCTTTCATCTTGCAGAAACAGAATTTACTCCTCTATGAAGGCTCATAGACATTGTAACATTGCTGTGAGCATCTGATTGCATTGCACTTACACAAATGCCTCTCTAAGTCATACCACATGAGCTGAATGGAACTGTACCACTCCAAAGAATGCAGCCCAGTGATTGGGCATTGGAATTTAGGATGCTGAATTTAAGTTCCTCTGGAGCTGCTGCAGAACTACCCCACTTTGTTCAATACCCTCCACAGTGTGGGTCTGACACTGAATTGTGTCCATGATGGCTGCACCTTAATGTTCCAGCAGTGTCTTACTATGGATGAATTATAATAATGAAGTTGAACAGAGTACAGTTTGATCAGAAAGACATCAATAATGGCCCCCTTAAAGCCCTCCAAGAACAGATGGGAGGTGTTTGACGTCACAGGTTTAGATCTTCTGTCCATCAACCAATCATCATATTTCACTAAACTCACTGTTTACTCATGTTTCTACAGCAGCAAAGATAGAAATCACTCAAACTAAACTGTGTGTTGCTCACATTTTATATTAATATAACACACAAGAGATTTTGTGTATTACCCTGTATTGGTTGTACACATAAAACTGTATGAAAATTAAATATCACATTTATTGTAGTCAAAATGATCACATTTATAAGTATTATCACAGTATTGCTCAAAAGTGAGTGGCACGGTGGTGTAGTGTCGCAGTCACACAGCTGCAGGGATCTGGAGGTTGGGGGTCCTAGTCCCGCTCCGGGTGACTGTCTGTGAGGAGTGTGGTGTGTTCTCCCTGTGTCCGCGTGGGTTTCCTCCGGGTGACTGTCTGTGAGGAGTGTGGTGTGTTCTCCCTGTGTCTGTGTGGGTTTCCTCCGGGTAACTGTCTGTGAGGAGTGTGGTGTGTTCTCCCTGTGTCTGCGTGGGTTTCCTCCGGGTGACTGTCTGTGAGGAGTGTGGTGTGTTCTCCCTGTGTCTGCGTGGGTTTCCTCCGGGTGCTCCGGTTTCCTCCCACAGTCCAAAAATACACATTGGTAAGTGGATTGGTGACTCAAAAGTGTCCAAAAGTGTGAGTGTGTGAGTGAATGTGTGAGTGTGTGTTGCCCTGTGAAGGACTGGCTCCCCTGTTTCTGCCTTGTGCACAGTGATTCCGGGGAAGGCTGGATAAGCGGTTACAGACAATGAATGAATGTTTAAAAGTGCAGAAAATTTGAAAAATTACTCAATTACTCAAAAATAAACAATTTCACCACATTTTAGATTGTATTGTATTCTCATACACACACATTTATATCAAATGGCTCCTAGAGCACAGATCAAATGCACTTAAATGATTTAAGGTGGAACTTATGAATGTAGGCGGGAGAATGTTATCAACCCTTGTTTAAGGTAAGCAGGATTTAAGGTGGAACAGAGCACTGCACCATTTAAAGTGAAATTTCAATTTCTGGTTGGAATGTGTTCTTTTTTTGACCGAGACCTTGTTTGTTGCTTAAAATGGAACAAAATGACTAAACCAGCACATTTCTACAGCCATGCATGAGTTTACAAGTTGTTTCCTAAATGTGCAGTAATGGTTCATGTGCTGTGAATGTATCTTTGCTTTAGATTATCTCCGGAACATGTGGCTCGTTTTTGTAATATCTGAATGTTTGTGGATTATGGTCAGCTGCTCAGAACAGGTCACAGTTTTGGACACACAGCTGTAAATCTCAACAGTCCTACCTCCTTAATTCCATTTAACTAAGTGAGCTGAAGAGTTGAGATGTATATTTCACTCCAGAAAACAGCTTGCACTGTGGAAAAAAAAAAAAAAGGAAAAAAGTGAAAAACCCTTGTATTACGTCCACGGCTCAGCAGGTAAACGCATGTGTCATGCATAATGATCCATTCAGAACGCTGAGAGATCATCAGAACAAGTATGGAAGATTTTTTAATGGAGGAAACTCAAGACATTTCCTCCCAGACCAAAAACATGAATCACTCATGAGAGGCCAGGTAGGCGTAGGAGAGTGTTAAAAAAGTAAGGAAGTCATTTTCCAATTATCCCTCCAGGAGCGCGTGAACACTCTAGCACACCTGTATTACTCATTAGGTGTATTAAACTGGATCAGGACATCAAATAAAAAGTCTGACACCCTCCCAATGGGCAGCGTGCTGGGTCGAGGAAGCCCTAACAAAGCTTTCAAACACAAACACATTAACCCAGAACTGGTCACTCCTGCCTGGACGTCATGGCTCATTCACAGGCTGAGAATGTGGGCTAAATACATTCCCTCATATGAGCTAATCTTCTCCATATGACCCTCAGCACTGATCGGTAATGCTACCCTCATCAAATGCTAATTAGTTTGACTCCACCTTGAGTCACTGACACAGAATTAAACTCATCAGAACACCTTGACTCAGACTCCCCCTTAAACAACTAACAACTACACCTGGCCCTCAATAAATAACTCAACCCCACATGGACTCACCCTAAAATGACTTGGAACTGGACAAGCGGTTACAGACAATGAATGAACGAACACAAACTCATTCGACATGACTCACAATTCAGCTCAGGTTCCTCCCTAATAAATCCACAGTTCAACGCAGTCTTACATTACTCACAATCACATTCAAATAAGACTCAACCTTAAATGGTTCATAATTAATGTCAGACTTCTCCTTAATTCAGCACAGTTCAAAACAGATTCGCCCTTAAAGGGGACATCTACAGTTGTGAGGAAATGCTGTTCTCTGTAGTTTGTATATGTTAAGAAGCTCCAGGTGTAATCATGTGTTTTAAGGAAAATAACAGCTGTTGTTTGTAATTTGCTGAAGTTGAACTTGTCTGTAAGTTTTTATTCACTGTTTGACTTACCACAGAAACTCGCCTGTAACTGGAGTTTGGTTTTGCTGAGCTTTCAGTAATGCAGTAAGCTGTCTCCAGTGTAGGCGGCACGGTGGTGCAGCAGGGAGTGTCGCAGTCACACAGCTCCAGGGACCTGGAGGTTGTGGGTTCGATTCCCGCTCCGGGTGACTGTCTGTGAGGAATTGGTGTGTTCTCCCTGTGTCTGTGTGGGTTTCCTTGGGGGGATCCGGTTTCCTCCCACAGTCCAAAAACACACATTGGTAGGTGGATTTGCAACTCAAAGCTGTGTGTGTGTGTTGGACTGTGAAGGACTGGCGCCCCCTCTAGGGTGTTTTCCCGCCTTGCACCCAATGATTCCAGGTAGGCTGGGACCCTGAACTGGATAATTACAGAGTGTCTCCAGTGTTTAGAGATATTCCACCTTAAGTGATCTGAAAAAGGAAAAAAAATATTCAAAATAACAGACCTATGGAGCAGGAATAGAGCAATATTCTCATCTCAATTTGTGCTTTTTAATGATAAGACCTCTCTTTTGTCTAAAAACTCCAGGTGCCTCTACCATGAGAAAGAAAGAGAGAGAGAGAGAGAGAGAGAGAAAGTGAAAGCTAGTAGCAAACTGGACGGAGACAATTTTTTAGCCCATTTATTGACACCAGGACTTTGTAAACACATTAGATTGTTTCTGAGCACGCAAACAGACTGGAGAGTAGCATTTCAAAAAAGACTCATCTTACATAACTCATTATTCAGCTCAGAAACTTCCTTAAATGACTTATATTTATGACTCATAATTCAGCTTTGACTGCTTAATTCAACAAAGACTCAGTCTCAAATGACTCACAATTCTAATCAGAATCATGCCTCGCAGTTCAAATCAGACTCGTCATAAAAAGACTCCTTATTTAAATCGGATTCATCTTAAAACAACTCACAGTGCAACTCCGATTCACCCTTTAATGACTCGTAATTCAGTTCAGACTGTTCATGAAATGCCTCAGAGCTGAAACACACTTGAGTTTAAATGATTCGTGATTCACCTCAAAATTTTAAAAATTTAATTCAGTTCAGAGAGAAAACAGATTCAATTAGAAAAAACAGATTTGCATTGAATTAAATGAGTGATTCATTATTATCAGTATTAGTAGTTGTAGTAGTAGTAATAGATGCTTGTACTGCCTTTACTGCTGAATCGTTTCTGCCCAAGGGCTTCTGTAATTTTACACTGGAGCTTTTGAGGTGGGCAGCCTGCTAGACCTCACCCTGCCACCAGAGGGAGACAGAGAACGGCCTCCTAAGACTAATCAGGCCAATCCCAAACACCGGAATGGGCACTATACTACTCCAGCAGCTCTAGGAGACCCTCACTGCCCAGTCTAAAGTTCTCTTTGTTGAGAGTCTGGTAATTTTGTGAAATCCCTCAGCTTTCAGTGCACTGTGGAACATTCTCCTTAAATTTATAACATCTCTTCTTTCCTGTGCCTTGAGGTTTCACTGAAGCACCCATAAACCCACCCCCTAAAATAAACATTTATTTTTTCTGTGAATTCTTTCACTTGAAACCCATTGGCTCTACGCTCACTGTCAATTCTTTCAGCTTCATTTTATTTTGGATCACAAACACCACTCAAGCTTAATATGGAGATAGCTCTCCATATCTCTACATGATGCACCCTGGACTGGGGGAGCAACAGTGAGCACTGGGCTGAAATAAGAATCGTGTACACTTTATTCCACTGGTCAGTGCTTTCTACTGTGATTTTGCTAGCTGCGTTATAGCAAAGAGTGAACATATTAAAGTGCACTGTCTAAAATGTTGCCACCAGAAGTCACACTAGCATCCCAGAGCCAAACAAACATTATTCAGTAACGCCCTTCCCTTCAGCCTCACCCTGCCCCCACATAGTGTTTTCAACTTCTCATGGCTGAGAGGAAAATCTGAAGAAAGTCACATGGACTCACTCCAATTGAGCTTAAAACATTCACAACAAATTCTTAATATCCATAACAGCTAAGCACAGGGGTAGCTAAAATGCTCTGGGGACCCACTAATTGAATGCAGAATGTAGTCATTCTCTGCCAGTGTTAATTGAATAGTAGAGACAGTGCGAGTGAAGTCTCCTCATCAGATCTGAAGATAAAAACAGACGTTGTCACTCAGAGGAGGTTAAAAAAAAAAACAGGCTCAAAAGCATGGGGAAAAAATGCAACTGAATGAGGCTTTTCCATGGTGAGCCAAGCCACAGTGAATTCAGGCTCAGCACTGTTTCAGCACTGATAAATGTAAACAACAAATAAAGTGCTGTATAAATGCCCTGCATGGAAAAGAATCAACACAGGGTGACAGTACAAATTTAATTTAGAGCACCAATTAAGGTGGAAAGGGAAATCCAAATAAGAAACTGGTGAAGCCCACTTTAGCCTTGTGTGTTAAAACAATGTGTAACTGCAGCACCATTTGAGGTGGAATGTAAAACATCCATTCTACCCACCCACCAGATGCCACACAGCAGTGAGTGAAGCAGGAATTTACTTGGGGAGATAGAGAAGTGAAAGCAGTACTTTCCAGTTCGCCATCACACCGCATCAGGGAGAGAAGTCACAGGGTCATTCGAAATGAATACTTTTGAGCCTTTCAGAAGCACTTAACGTTTTCCATGTTGGAAGTGTCAGTCCAGTGTTGATTCTTGTCTTGTCTCACTCTTTGTTGGCTCTCTGGCTGATTTTGTTCTTCAGCAAAACAGTCTCAGTGGAAGAACAAGTGGATGATCGGGTTTAAAACCTAGTATAGTTCAGGGAAAACTAATTTAAGTTCTCTCTGTGTTCCTGAGGCTGGAGGTGGTCTTCAGTGTGGGCAGTTTAACCACTGCTATCAGTGTTTCTCCTGTGCACTAAATGATGGGTAATTTCCCCACAGTTTATATGAGGGGGCTAACAGTACCAAATTAATATAAACCCTTTGTGGATTAATTGCTTTGACCAGACCCCTTTATTTGCTCAGTGGGAGTTCAGGGGAGGGACACAGTTATGTAATGAACACAAAAACAATGGGTTTTGACATCTGTAGTGACATATCAGTCCAGTGTTACCTCACTCTGGAACACTAGAACTGTGCTGGAGGAGAGATGCAGTGACACTTCAGTGCTTCACATCTGAAAACATCTTAGAGTGTGGTGAATCCAGCTAATGGCACTGCTAACCTGTGACATGAGAAAGACACGCTTCTGAAAGTGACCAGCAAATGAAGGGAACGTCCATCGGGACATCAGAGGACTGCCCAAGGGCAGTGCCTTTTTAATGAGGGCGGCAGAGGTCAGCCATCTTGAATCAGTGCTAAGTGCTAGTGCCTTAAGTGCTCCAGCAAGAGGTTTCAGACTCAGCCTCAACATTAAATGAAGGTGAATACCATTAAAGGGAATGTTTTAGAGGTAATGAACACCTTATAACCAATGCCACATTGAATATAAAGAGAAACAGAAAGGACACTTATTATCAGAATGAATAAAAATGGAGGACTGAGGATTTTTCCCCAGTTTCAGATGCAGTCTGATTACATACAGTCTGTAAATTCTGCCTTATCTCAGTAATTTTGGGTTTTATTCATTATTTACTTATGAATTATTGACTATTCTTGAGAGCTCCACATCCTTTCAGACCCACAACCCGGTTGTTTTCCCAGTCAAATGACAGCTTTAAATTCTGTTTATCTGAAGGGGCAGCTTTGAGAGTTGATACCACTCTATAGACTGATACATAGATAAAGCACTAATGTGCTCCCTGTGTCCGCGTGGGTTTCCTCCGGATGCTCCAGCTTCTTCCTGTGGTACAAAAACACATGTTGGCAGATAGATTGGCTACTCAGAAAGGAATACAGCTCTTGTCACTTTGTAAATATACAATATGGAGCCCTGAGCTTCGTAAACATCTGACTGTTTCTGGTGTTTTCCAGTGTTGTCACTCCTTCACTGTAAACTTGAGTACGTAAGCAGAACTCAATAAATTAAAGCAATCATTCATCCTCATTCATTCATTCATTGTCTGTAAGCGCTAATCCAGTTCAGGGTCGCGGGGGGTCCCGAATCCACCCAGATTCACTGGGTGCAAGGCAGGAACACACCCTGGAGGGGGCGCCACACTGTCCTTCACAGGGTGACACTCACAGGGTGACATACATTGTTTATTATTAGAAGAGCAGGAATAAATAAATAAATAAATAAATAAATAAGACACTGCATTGAATTGAAATAAATTAGCAAGGAATTTATTTATGTTGCACTCCTACACATCGACTCGGACACACTGTCAGCAAGGTTAAATTATTATAAAGTAACATTAGTAACAATGCAACTTTAAAATAAACACTTAAGCACACGTTCATCCTGTTGTTGTCGGGTCAGTGCTGTGTGTTTTCTGGATGCCAGATTATCCCTTGGCAATAAACAATGCAGAAGCTGATGTTCTGAGCTCACTGGCCTCATCCACACGTATCTGGATAGTTTTTAAAACATGATTAACATCATGAACATGCAAACTTTTTTTTGTCTGCATTTTCCTAAACAAATCAGTCAAAAACAGAACAGTTTCATTAGTTCGCCTTGTCTTTGCTCCGCCCTGTTTTCACCAAAGTGACCATCTGCTGTGACTGCGGCGTAAAGCCTAGCCTTGTTTGCAGATGTGTGTGTTGTGTCTGAGTGCTTGTGAATATGAAATATGACTGGACTGAAAGAAAAGCAGAGATGGGCCTCAGAGCCTAATGTGCTAGTCTCGTCTCTGAACTGAACAAGGGATGGCTCCGTCTCCAAGGAAACCAGGAGCACGATTAAGTCTGATGAAACTGCGGCACATGAGAATTTAAGAGAGAGCGAGAGAGCCCTCCAGCTCTACATCTGTATGCAGCTCTCTCTCTCTCTCTCTCTCTCTCTCTCTCTCTCTCTCTCTCTCTCTCTCTTTCTCTCTTCAATGAGAAGGAGCAACAGAGAGGGAGTGAGTTTCACAGAGGTGACTCTGATGTCTCTGAATCCACAGAGTGCATAGTGTCCACGCCCCTCCACTCTCGACATACAGATGTTCAAAAGTCTGGACGCTCTTTTTCAACCGGCTTTTTGCAGCTGTATCCATTGCTTGGCCCAGTTGTTCAACTCTGCATGCAGTTCATATAATCTGTCAATGGGACGAGACACTCTGGAGCAGCTGCACATGAGCCCAAGGTCACCACGCTCTGTGCTATGTGTTGTACAGAGGGGGTATAAACCCATCAGCAGTGGAAGTGCACTGTCTGGAGAGGCAATGGAGTCCTCTCAGAAATGTTCTCTAAATGAAATAGTCAAAATGATTTT